>NC_058042.1:38052265-38123097 GCF_020085105.1 Siniperca chuatsi
TAGCATTTTGTCTACAATCCTTTCCAGTATCCAGTACACGCTGACTGTTAACGCTGGAACCATTGTGATGAGAGGCTGTCACTGGCTGACACGCAGAACAACAGGAATATGCAGACACATTCTTTCCATCACATTTCTAAAGTTGCGTGTTCGCCTGGTTCTGTGTTATAACTGTCATTGTGGAAGTGGACACACAGGAACGAATAATAATGATAAAAAGAACCACTCACATAAATTGAGTTTATAAATGCCTTTGACATTTTCCAGAAATCTGTGTAGACTGCAAAACTAACAACACAATCAGTGAAACTGGCAAACAACCTAAACAATCAATGTTTTACTCTGAGGTTGCCCTCGCCTTATTAATATATATATGATATATATTTAATCTCCTCCTCATCATCTCATCTGCAGATAGCTCTAGAAAACGCTGGTCTGAAGTCTGCGTGAGGTGACACTTCCTCACCGCACATTCTGCTGTCTGAAATACCAGTTTATACATCTGGCCCCAGAACCTGCCTGAGAATCCTGCTGTTTCTGAGTTTACTTCAGTCTCACAGTGATCCAGAGACAGCTGTCTGTCCGTCCACAGGTCCACTGCAGACAGGAGCTGCTGACTGCTGCTTCGGCTGCTCTGATGGGACAGTCTGACTACATGTCAACACATAATATCGGCTAAAAACAATCATTTCCAGCATCCAATATATACTTGGGCTGTGTTTATACTGGAACCATTTTGATGACGGGCTGTGCTGCTGTCTCTGCTCCGAATTTAATAAAGTGACTTTGGATGTGAGGATATTCAGTTAAAGCTCGATAATAACCACCATCATTTAACTCGACCGATCGTCTCACCTGTGTGTTGCATGACACCGCTGATGAAACGCGTTGGTCTCAGTGTAATTGTTCTTTATACGGTGTGCTGCTGGAGTTTTGACCTCTTCCTCTCTCACCCTCACCAGGTTCTGGATTTAGCCAAGCTGCTGAGTCTTGGTGTTAAGATGTGTGATCAAAAAAATGGCGGTGACTGCGGCGATGATGCGGACGAGCTGTCAGCCAGTGATGAATCGGAGCCTGAAGAACGACTCAGCAGCGCTCCCTTTGACCCAGAGCTGGACGACGATGATGATGATGACGATGACGATGACGACGACGACGACGGCGGCGGCGGGCTGGTTGGGATCTCTGCTCCACCTGCTGGACACAGAGCTCAGAGTTTATTCAGTGTGAGAGGAGGGAGCTCAGCTTTCTCAAACCGCAGCCACAGCATCTTCGACTGCCTGGACAGTGTTGCTCAGCTGGCCTCCTCCTCTCTGAAGCAGGATAACGTTACAGACGCAGTGTTTGCTCGGCCCCTGCCTCCACGTCCCGGCAGAAAGACGAGCCAGCCTCCGTCTAGCTGCCCCACACCAGCAAAGAGGAGAGGAGTCCCGGACTACCTGGTGCACCCCGAGCGCTGGACCCACTACAGCCTGGAGGATGTGACGGAGAGCAGCGATCAGGGCAACAGCAGGGCAGCTCACCACTTCCTGTCCAGTCTGCAGCAGAGGAAAGAGCAGCAGGACAGCCCGAGTGATTCCTCCTGTGACATCCAGCAGAAGATGATCTTCTCCAGACCCAGCGGGCAGCTGAAGGAGCTACCTGCAAATCTGAGAGGCAAAGAGATGGAGACACACCTCAGTCATCTGGAGGAGGAGGAGGAGGAGGAGGAGGAGGGCAGGGAGAAAGAGAAGGCTGGAGGAAGGAGAACAGACCAGAGTGTAGAAAAGGCTGAGGAAAGAGTGAGAGATGAGGAAAAAGACATGAGTGGTGAGGAGGAGGAGGAGAAGATAGAAGAGGCCAACCCCAGCTTTAGCTCCTTTAGGAAGACCAAGCGTAAGAACTACAGGAAGAGCTCAGGGCAAGAGGACAACTGAGCCCCGACACAACTCCCTGTCACCTGA
Source organism: Siniperca chuatsi (assembly GCF_020085105.1). Taxonomy (NCBI): domain Eukaryota; kingdom Metazoa; phylum Chordata; class Actinopteri; order Centrarchiformes; family Sinipercidae; genus Siniperca; species Siniperca chuatsi. Next base: position 38,054,209 of record NC_058042.1, read on the forward strand.
TCTCTGTCTCCAAGTAATACAAACAGCAGAGCTGATCATCACAGCAGGAGACTGAAAAGCCCTCTGTGGTTAAAAGTTCCCAGCCTGTTTCACCTCTGCTTTACAGTCTAAAGTGTAACTAATGGATTCAACTGTCTGTCTGTTCTGATGTTAGCATGCTACGTAGTGAAGTAAGCTAGTTTTACATCCAAGCCGAGGAGTATTTCATTAGCTGACTACATTTTGTGGAGTTACAGGTCACGTTAAAAAATACCCTTTTACATGGTTGTCCTTTTAAAACGAGTCCACTGGAAACATTAAAAAAGTGAGCCTACTCATGGAGCTAATGTTAGCTTAATTAGCAAGCTACAGTGACTCGACATCGTTAGCTAGAAATGAGATACTGCTACTGTCTGAAATCATCATCACTATTCATTTCGATAGTTAATCTCTCGCCGTTATCATTGCGAATTTTGAATGTGCTGAAAATGAAAGATTGACAGGTTAGCAACAGTAACTAAGGAGGGCGGGGCTTGGTGAAAGGTCAGTTGAACCCAAAACATCATGTATATTCAAGACCGAGGAAGAACGTTGGGGGAAATGAGCTTTGGTGTTATTAATTAAGATTTTTCAAATGTGAAAACTCCTTCATTTTTATTTTGAACAATAGAATCAACATGAGGGCAGAGTGTTCGATCCTGTTTCCACTCAGCTGGTCAAACTGCTGAGGGAATTTAAAACTGGTGCTCTTTGTCCTTATTTGATTTTCATTTCTTGTTGCATGTTCTGTATTTTAGAGTAGTCTCAATCTTTAATAAAAATATTGATTTGTATTATTTGACCTGTCATCCTTTTAAAAACATTCAAGGCTCGTTTATTTTGAAGAATAAAAATGTGGCACATTATTATTATAATAATAATAATAATAAAACGTTATTTGTATAGCACCTTTCATCCAAGAAATGCAGCTCAAAGTGCTTTACAACTACAAATTGCATTCCCCAAGTGCTCCACGTGAAAATAGACAGAACATGAAAACGGATTGAATGCCATCGTGTAAAGTAAAGAAGTGTAAGTTAAAGAAGTGCGGCAGGGCATAAATGTGAAGCGCAAGAGTATCGGGAAAGTCAAAGCTGGTTAAAGGCTGAAGTGAAGAGAGACGTTTTTAGCTTTCTTTTAAAAACATTCAGCGATGTGTTCCACAGCGTTGGGCCCTAACTGATGAAGGCTGCACCCCCGATTTTCTTTCGGCTGCTGTTGGGAACCTCCAGTGTTCTTGAAGGCGAGTAGGGAGTTAGCAATGTAGCTCGGTCGTAGCTTGGTCGTAGCTCGGTCGTAGCCCATTAAGGGCTTTGCACGTAAGGAGGAGGAGCTTAAAATGTGCCAGTGCGGAGCAGCTAAACCTGGACTGATGTGCTCGCTGCTCCTGGTTCTGGTTAATAGTTTTGAATGAGCTGAAGTCTCCCTGGTCTTTTCGGGAGCTTAAACAGTCAGCAGCTCACTGGGACGTACATGAACACAACAGTTTCTCCCAGAAGTGACCTTCCTGTGCAACTCGTTTGTAGCAGCACGTAGGAGCAGAAGGAAACAGAATGATGAAATGCTGTTAATGAACGGATCTGTCAGCTCACAAAATGTCCCAGGAAACTATATTTGTACTCAGGAGACTAAAACAAAACAAAGCATCATGGGAACACACACTCGGTGGCCCCTGACTGCATTAGGTTGTACAGGTGTCCCTAATAAAGTGGACACCGAGTGTATATAATATTTGTGCGATAGCTACAGCTGTTGGCAGTGGGACAATCCCTCTGTGTCTTTACAGAGCAGAAATCAAAGTTTGGCCCACGCGTTGAAGTGCACATCCCAGACAGCCTCCGCACCGTCACACCGTTCGCTTCCCGCACTCCAACTCAGCAGCTGAAGGAGGTCTGCATCACGGCTGATCTTTTTTTTATTTTTTTTTTTTATTAATATTTATTTCAAAAACCATACAGGCTTATTAAACATTCAATATTTCAAGAAGAGCAGGTCGAACAATTGAACAAAAATGAAACAAAGAACAAAGAAAGCCGTAATTACAAAGTTACAGGGTTCAAAGAAAGAGCTTCCAGATTATTACATAGCCAAAGTGCATTCTTAGATTTACAGACATTCAAAGACTCTTTTAAAGATGACATATCATGAATAAAAACATTAAATAAAGGCTTAATATTGCCAAATTTACATTTGTGAATGAAAAAAATTGCCATAACAATCATGCTATTAATTGTTAAATCTTTTGATTTGTCCTTCAGTACAACGCCAAATTTAACATCACTGTAATCGAAAGAACGGACACCTAAGTTGTTTTGATGAGCCCGAATACAGAAACTATCCCAAAATATCTTTGAATAAACACACGAGGAAAAGAGATGCTCATCTGTTTCAATGTTAGCTAAACAAAAAGTACAAACATTGTCTTCAATATTAAATTTTGAATGTAAAAATTCTTTGCATGGGTAAACATTATTTAACAATTTGAAACGTACCTCTTTAGCTTTGGGTGGGACAGGAAGTTTTAAATAGTTACATCTGAACTTTTGTATATTTTGACTGGTGAAACCTTCCATAATATTTCGTCTTCTTAAAGGCAAAGGAAAACATTCATTAGACAATACGGATCTCAAGAACTTGTTGTTACATTTTTTTGTCTAAAAAGGAAATGTTTTGAATAGTTAAGGGAAACAGTTGGGGAACAGAGTGTGTGTACATCAAAAAACCTTTAACAGAACCAATAATAGCTCGTGGAATCGCATTGATGACTTGTGTAAATTGTTGATTAGAACAAATAATATTATATTTGTGAATGAAGTCTGAATAGTTAACTAAATTACCCCTGTCATCCAGTAAATGTAAAACCAGCATTACACCCTGTTCAGCCCAGTGTTTGTAAAAGAAGGATTTTTTCCTAATCAGTATATACCTGTTATTCCATAAAGGTGTATCATGGGGTGAAAAATTATGATTATAAATTAATTTCCAGTACTGGAGAACTTGTCCATGAAACTTAGACAACTTAATGGGTAATTTGGATAGCTCAAAGTCACATTTAATAAGAAATTCGACACCACCAAAACTAGAGAATATTTAACTGGGTTTCATGTTGTCAGACATTCAGTGCAGTGCGAGCATCATTTAGAAAACACAGACACACAGTACAATGATCATACAGTGTGCTGGGGAAGCATTAGTGAAGAACACCAACCCCCATTCCAGTTCATGGATTTCTGGTTCCTTTAGACGGCGACAACAACAACTGGCAGCTAAATTAGATCTTTTAAATACAGCTCATGAACACAAATATGATCGCCCTGTCCTTTCCTCCTGGGAATATGTGATATTAAAAATTAGTTATGGAAGCGGTTTGATTTGTTCAGCTCCTGATTTTCAGTTTGAAGAGTCTCAAAGTGTCCTCACAGAGAGAACAATCTCACTGAGGACTGACTGAAGGAAATGTCAACACTTCAGTAAATTCCAACATTTGACAGTAATGTCTCAGACACTTAATGCACTAAATGTCCTGATGTCACATGAAGACTTTTTCAGAGAAATGCAGGAGAGAGGAACAAGATATTGGTTTCACCTCCTTTAAAAGCCCAGCATATTTCTTATGAATTTATACCCTAATATCAAATATACTGAATATAAAACAGAGCCAGTACATATTTATTATCTATGTACGTTACAAGCAAAGATATCAGTAGCTCTTACCTGGAAAAGTCCAAATAAACTCTATATAGGTAACGTAGAAAAGGTTTCAGTCGTAGTCATCTGGACACTGTTTTCAGAATCAAGACGTTTCGGCTCCCATCCGGAAGTCATTCTCAATTGTGAAAAAATGGGACGGGAACTCAGAAATTTAAGCTACTCTGTGTTACATAAGCCCCGCCCTCAGGAAGGAGTCTTCCTGAGTATCTGTTGATTAGCTAGTTTCACCTGAAACTGACCTAATAGTTTTCATGATGGCCCAGTGATCAGTAGTCAGGCCTATTGTTCTCTGGCTGCATCTGCTTCATCACTGTTAAGTACCTGATTAGCATGTGATAGGCGTGACCAAGGTGTTAATACACTCTGATAGACTTTGGGCAGATTAAATCTCAGACCACCATTTCTGTTCAAAGAGGGGTTCTCTTTTTTCACAAAAATGGCTTCCTTGACGCCCCGTTCAAACCAACTCTTCTCTCTACTAAGAATCTTCACCTCGCTGTCTTCAAATGTGTGGTTTGTAGCTTTTAAATGCAAATGCACGGCGCTCTGTAATCCTGAGTTAGCGTGTCGTCTGTGCTGATAAAGTCTTTTGTGAAGTGGCTGTACAGTGTCCAAATGACTACGACTGAAACCTTTTCTACGATAGAACACTCCTGGACGAATGAGGGACTACACCGTTCTATATAGGTAAGTGCAACATTTTAATGCCAGTAGAAAGAAATGATATACATATTGCAAATAAAAAGAAATATGGAATCCCTGCATTCTCTTATAAGGGAGGACATAAATAAAGGGAGTTATAAATATAGAATTCTGATTCCTGAAAGGGGAAATCATGTATGCACATTCATGTATGTTGAGATAAATGCAGAACAGTGGAACATAGTTCATTACAGTCAAGATGAATTTGATGTTTTAATATTTCATTTTGCATATCGTGACATATATCATTATTGGACAAACAATCAGAAATATGATGTTGATTTCATGTACCACGCCGCCCAACGATGCATTGACATGTAAGCAGGGTTGATGTGGCTATATGAATTCTTTCTTTTTTCTGCCTGTGTTATGTTTAAAATGAACTGTTTGTATGTTACTATATGTTTGAATGTAACACACACACACACACACACACACACACACACACATATATATATATATATATATATATATATATATATATATATATATATATATATATATATATATATATATATGTATATAAAACTCACATTTCCCATCTTTCCACAAAGGCAGACGGTGATTGGCTGCAATCTACCTTCCTCCAGGACCTGTACCCCCAGGAAAGGTTGTGGCTGACCCCTCCCACCCCGACATTTCCCCGGCAGGAGGCGGCGCTCCATCAGGACCAAAACCTCACGCCACAAGAACAGTTTCTTTCCGTCTGCAGCCTCATCAACAGGGCCCGGGCCCCCTACTGAGACTGACTCTCTTACCCCCCCCCTCCCATAGTACAGTATACTCATACTGTAAACTTTTGCACATTCCCATGTAAATATTTTACACATTGCACAAACTGTCATTTAAAGAACAGTCATATTGCACATATTCTTTATTATTTTCTTATCATATTTAAAAATATATATTCTTTAATCTTATTGTCAATTTTATATTTATGATTCTTGACCTGCAGCACTTGCTTTATCTTTCTTTATATTTCTACTATGTTTGTTGTTTTGCATCAACATACCAAAGCAAATTCCTTGGATGTGTGAACCTACACGCTGAATCCGATTTCCCGCAGAACGTGAACGCAACATCAGATGGTCCGTCTTGACGAAAGGTGACGTCAGCGCCAGCGGCTCCAGGTGACACGGCACACCTTTACCTGTATCCGCGCGCGCACAAACACAGTGCAGTGACCTGTAAACATGCGGAAGTGAAGCGAGGAGCAGAGTTAATGATAAGATACATGGCGACTGTTTCTTTGCACTGGCTCGTTTTCATGATGGAGTAAGGTCGCTGAGCTGAGGGAGAAACATCCCTGTTGGATGTAGTTTGCTCACATCAACACTGGACAACTTCCAACATGTTCTTCAAGACTGCCCAGGTAAACACAGCTGCCTTTGATCTGCTCTCTCATGTCACGTTGTCACAGTTAGCTGCTGGACTGCATGTCAGTGTAACTTATCCACTCTGATGTGATACTGCAGTTAGAATTTACACATGTTAATGCAGGCAGTTTCTACTTAGAAAATCTGATGCACTTAACTGTCCAACACAATAAAAAGGCAGCCAGCTACAACACTGAGATACTGCATGGGTGTATTTAAATATCAACAAGCAAATACAGAATGCTCAAAATCCCCAAAACATTGATTCATTTTCTATTCTTTAAATTTTTCTCACTTTCACCTTACAATAATTAATATTAAGCAAGTTTAATCTTATTGCATCCTATTCACAATAATGATCAAATAAAAAGACAAAGATGAATAATAACCCAGAAATAGTAGTTTAATACCGCTGCGTTTTTCAGCGCTCAGGGCAGGACACCCTGACAGCCCCAGATAGCTCCTGATTGCTGGCCAGCAGCCTGCGTGGTAGCTCGCTGCCGTCGGTGTGTGTGTGTGTGTGTGTGTGAATGGGTGAATGAGAGGAACAATTTGTAAAGCATTTAGACAAAAGCACTATATAACCATTTATTTAAATCTAACAGGACACCAAACTTTGTCAAATGAACTGTGCATTTTCCTTAAATTCTACTTTTCATATGGGGCACTGGAGAAGAGCCAAGTGAATCCCATGTTACAGAGAGGGCAGTTCACTCACTGGCCTCTGCTGTTAGAAAAGTTGAAATGTTTCTGGGGAGGTTTCAAAGAGATAGACTGTTTCCTGTTAAAGTTTCAGCAACGACATTTAATCCTCAAGTGGTTCCAAAACATCTGCATCAAATGTCCTGTTTCCCGTCACACCTGGGGCAGAGCTGGGGACGCTGACAGTTCCCCGAGGAAAGGCTGTCTTCTTGCAAATGAGATTGTAATTACCTGAAAACCTGAAAAACACATCTGGCTGGATGAGCCACTGGTTCAAACATGTACAACTTCACTTTAAAGCCAAGATCCCCAAAGCTTCATGCATGCCAAATATGGCATTTTGGGTGAAAATGTATAAACTCATGTAATAATTCATATTTCAGTATGAATTCAAGCTGAAACTAACGGGTATTTTCATTATCAATTGATCTGCTGGTTGTTTTCCCAAATAACTGATTCATTGTTTTGGTCTAGAAAATGTCAGAAAATGGTGAAAAGTGACGTGAGGGGATTTCCCAAAGCCAGAGGGGAAATTTTCAAATGTCTCGTTTTGTCTGACCAACAGTCCAAATAATCCAATATTCAGTTTAATATGATGGAAGACCAAGAACACAATAAATATTCACATTTCAGAAGCTGAACCAGAGAATGTTTGAAATGGTCTAAAAGAAAATTGAAACAATGATTGGTCAGCAAAACTGTTGATTCATTTTCCTGTTGATTGAATAATGGATGAATCAGCTAGCTGTTTCAGTTCCGCAGGTTCACTGCAGTGTATCTGGATCAGGGGTTCTAGAAACCAAGTGTTTCTATCAGCGTATCTGCACTGTAAATGGTGCAAGGCGGTGAAAGCTGTGAACAGGGACAAACCAGCCGTGAAAATGTGAGCAGGCTGGGCAGGTCCAGACCTGCCCAGCCTGCATGAAAAATGTCGGCAGCTGAAAGCATCAGATCTGTGTGGAGCGAAGAAGAGGCTGTAACCTTCCTCACATTAATACATGAAACTAACAGAAATCTCATTTCCATCATGTTTTCCACCGTTTGAGCTTTGACTGTCACTCTTATTTGTTTGTCACTTTCTGTATCCGTTTCAGATTAAAAGCCCTCTAGCGTTTCACTGGACATTTAGCTAAAATGCTAAGCTATTGTAACAGTAGGACAAGTGGAGAAGAGACATAACGTCAGCAAACTGTGCAGCAATATTTACCTAAAGTTTACTAACATTAGCCACCGTAAGTTAACTGGTCATTCCAGATCAGGTGAAACCGCAGCAGTAAAACACCTGAGTGTACTGAAGGGACCAACGCTGTCTTTCTTTATTGTCAATTCAACATCTTATTTGTAAAAGAGGAAGAATGTGTTCAAAGTTACACAGGCTGACTTTAAGTGAATGTTCAGAACGTGTCAGGAGCAAAATGAGTCTGGACTGAAATACAGATATCTTAATGTTTGACTGGTCATACATGTATTACAGATATCTGTAATAAAACCACATGCTTGTGCTGTACTGTTTGCGTAATTTAAATGCTAACCTTATCTGTGTGTGTGTGTGTGTGTGTGTGTGTGCGTTAAAGGAAAACATTGAGCTGTGGGACAGACAGGACGATGGTTACAACACTGAGCCTTTACTTCCTTCAATGGTAAGAATCCACGTCTCTCCTCCTCTCATCTGAACTTTTCATACATTAACATGATCGGTCATCAGTAACATGCAAATGGAGAATACATCTGCTCATGTTGAGCAGATAAACCTGTGTGCCATCAGACATGAACAGATACTGAGTTCCATCATAAAGGTCCTTTTGTCACCGTTCGAGATAAAACAGTGAGCCTGTTCATGTCTCATTTGCACGCTGTATCTTGTTTATTGAACAGAACACAGATGTGTAATGTAACTGCAGCTCAGTATTTCCTGTCCAACAGCAACTGTGTCCTTTAATGGGTCTGGCAGGTGTGCTCACTGCTGTAACTCTGAACAACAGCACATGATCCCGGTTTTACGTTGCTGAGTAAAACCTGTAAGACCCCAAATCGAGAATGTGGATCTACATGGACAGTAACAGCACCTGAACAGGTGTTACTCAGAACAGGTGTAGTAACCCTGCTGACTCACTGGCTGAGTGGGTGAACAGCTTGCTTGCTAACAAGACACATCATGTAGATAAGACAGGTGTGTAGTTGTTGCAGCTGCCTGTGGTCTTTGTTGGCCTGCTGACAGTAGTAGCACTCCTTCGACGTGTCAGAAATGACAGTAAGAGAGGGTGTAAAAAATAAATGCCATCAAAACCACTTCAACAGAGTTTCACATCCAAATCTACATCCAAACCTAAAGGATAGGTTCACAGTTTTCCAAGTCTGTCATTCCCTCGTTGTGTTACTGTCCCTCCACTGCAGCTCAACAAGGAAACACTGTCTGTGGAAACACAAGAAGGACATTTTATACTAAAAAGTTTGTAAATTCAGAAGAAACCCACTTGAAGTGTGTGACTCACACTGTTGAAGCCTCATATTAACTTTAGAATATCTTTTCACACGGAAAGGACTGTGGATTCCATCGCTTCCATTGAAAGCTCGTTATGATGGGATCTCTTCATGTCAGTATGAACAGGAGCAATGATTACAGTTTCAGTGTTCATATGGAGATCTGACGTGACTGCCATGTGTGTGTGTTCAGTACAGAGCTGGAGCCCGGAGGTAACTAGCTTAGCTTAGCTTAACATAAAAATGGAAGCAGGGGGAAACGGCTAGCCTGGCTCTGTCCAAAGTTCAGAAAGCTTTGGAACCAACATATTAATTTCATTTGTTTATTATGTAAAAATGAAAATTTGCTCTTAATGAACAACAGTTTATCCGTCCGCCCAGCACTTCCTGTGCAGCAGCTCTGCTCATGGTGACAGCCAGGCTAGCTGTTTCCCCCCTGTGTCCAGTCTTTATGCAAAGCTAAGCTAACCTCCTGGCTCCTGCTCCAGACTCAATGCTCAGACATGAGAGTGACATCGATCTTCTCGTCTCTAAGAAAGAGAATAAGCATTTCCTGAAAATGTCCAACTATTCTTTTGACAGTCATATGTGATCATTAAACACGTGATTATGACACCATTGTTAGCATTAATGTGCTGCTATTACTGCCTTCAGTCTTCGGAAGGCTTTCCACTAGCAGATGGTGAGCCTGGCTCCTCAGTGAGGTCCAACGCTGATGTTGGTGATGCGTTCTGTCTTGGTGTCGGATGGGGTTCAGGTCACAGCTCTGTGCAGCTCAGTCAAGTTCTTCCACACCAAACTTAGAAAATAATAATTTCACTATGGGGTTGGAAACAACCTCTCTTCTCCAAACTGTTGTCACAAAGTTGAGAAAAATACAATATATTGTATAATATATTGTATTGCCTAGCATTAAGATTTACTGGAACTAAAGGGCCTAACCCTGAAAGACTGTCCCAGACCAAAAGTACACAATGGACAGTATCCACTTGTCTAGTGTATGTAGAAGAGGTGGACACAATATTAGAAACACCTTTTGAATACAAGGCAGTGTGATACTAAACAAACAGTACTCACAGCCTCAAAATGAATCTCCGATGATGAACCTTCATTTTTATTCTGGGTTATTATTGGAGCGCTGCACTGGACTGCATATCAGGTAATTCTTTGTTTCTGCTCACTCAGTGTGATGCGATGTGATGTGATGGCAGCAGTTCCAGTGTCCTGTCCTTCACCACATACCCTGTAGGCGGCCGTCATATAGAGAGGGGAGAAGTGATATTTAAATATGGAGATAACGGAGCACATTTTCAGACAGTCTCTCCTGGAAGACATCCATAGTGTCGGCCTCAGTTGTTTACATGCAGCGAGTGAGGTGGATGTGATGTCAGATTATCGGTTTGAGAAAGTTACAGAAAGTGTCAGACGCGTACGCTGTTTTAGCCGGACAAATCTGAGTTTAATACTCTTTTGAGCTGATGTGGGTGGGGTTGTTTTTTCTTCGAACAGCCCACCCAGAAGACATTTGACTATGTACTGGTGGCCCACAAGGTGGATGATGACACGGACCAGAAGGCTCAGAGACAGAGAGCCTTCATCCAGCAGCTAGAAAAGAAAAATATCACCATCACTGTGAGTCTGCATCCTTCACTGTCCCACATTTCTTCCAAACACCCTGACCTGACACGTGATGTAATATAGTGAGAATGATTTTATGACTCAAATACAACAAAGTTTCATTTCATGTGTGTGTTGTTTGTGTGTGTTAGAGGATCATCCAAGATGACAAAGTGTTTTTCGGCCTCCGTGCTCCGCGTGAGATGTTTGAAGACTACAAGTACCTGCTCAAAGTCTCCGACTCCTGCAACTGGTGTGGAGATGTGAGGGGCGACGTCACCCAGGCTACCAGGTAACACACACAAACGCATACATGTGTACAGATGGGTGACAAATGAAAGGAAAAAGCAACATGAAGCGTGTTAGCATGGAGTCTGGCCACCGCGAGCCTCCAGAATGGCTTCAGGGCTGCTTGCCAAGTCTGTGGAACTTTGCTGGAGGGATGAACAGCATTCCTCCACAAGATATGTAGTTATGTAAGTTAGTTATGTAATTATCTTTCATATGAAGCAACAACAGCTGTAACACTGATGGTGGAGCTGCTTTCTGAAAGGTTTCACATGTGAAAGGTCATTTTTAACAATAACGTTAACGCTACAACTTTATGTATTACATAAATACTTGAACTTCCTTCCTGACAAATGGTGGGATTCTTCCTTAATGGAAAAGTTCAACTAGCAAGCCCGGCTCTCACCATCCGCCTACCAGCACCTCTCAAGATCACTGATTCAATCTTTTGAGTGTTTGTACAGATTAACCAGACCAAAGAGGCTGTTTTCATTCACTTTTCGTATTTACACCTACGAAAAGTAATGCACTATAATTTGTATGTAACCCACGTAATAGGGAGCCACGAGGCAGTTCATTTATCATTAGGATGCGACCTCTAGGGGCCTCAGGGATTATGACGGGATCAAAGGAGGACGTCAGAAGAGGAAGAGTCCGTTTAGATAGGTGAACGGGGTGGATGGACGGGTCCAACACAGGACTTTCTACTACCGGGGTTCGTATCTTGTGTGAAACCAAAAGTCAGAGTAATTTTAAGTTACGTAACCAACGTAAGTTAAGTCACGTGATTTACTTCACGTGACTTACTGTGAGTTACTAACATAACTTACTTACTAAACCTTACCAAGTAGTTTTGGTGCCTAAACCTAACCAAACTACGTCCGTTTCCCCAATGTTAACCACGTGTTTATTGTTACCATGACAACGAAGGTCTGGTACGCCTGTTGCTGGTTGCTGGACATTTGTAGGATTATGCACAAAAAATCAGAATCAGAAATACTTTATTGATCCCTGAGGGGAAACTCTTTTGGTTACAGTGGTCCATTACTTTTAGTAAGATGTCTACGAACCGTTGTATGACGATACGTTGAACCAAATATGACTGGATTATTAGTGAGCTTTTTATTAGACGTGCTGGTAGGCGGATTTTTTAAACTCTGGATACAGCCAGGCCAGCTGTTCCCCCCTGTTTCCAGTCTTTGTGCTAAGCTAAGCTAACTGCCTGCTGCTTCATATTTCCTGTACAGACACAAGAGTGTTATCAATCTGAACATCTGACACTCAGTAAGACAGCAAATAAGCTAATTTCCACGTCATGTCAAACTGTTCCTTTTAATTTGGTGAGTTGGTGCTCAGTGCTTCATGAGCTTTAGTGGCTGTTGAGAACACATTTTAATCGTGCAAGTAAAAGAACTCGAGCAGAGCAGTAGGTGTTGATCTCACAGAGACTCGCAGCTTGTGAACAGAAAAGGTAGGCAACTGCTCGGGGCGCCAGGCCGTCAGGGGGCCCCCGAGGGCTAACAAACTTAACTCCACTGCAATGTGGCAACCATAGTGACCGCAGCCCCTCCCTCTTAAACAAACAATGGACAATTCGCAATGACATCTCATGAGGAAACCTCCCTAAAGGGGCCCCGTATCATTCACGTCGAATTTGCATGATTCGTGTAACATGATTTGTGTTATTTACAATGTGACAACGTTGTTGAGACCTCACCACATGAGAAGCAAAAGAAGGGCTTACATGTAAAAATGAAAGTCTGAAACAAAGAAACAGCGCCAAACCCCTCAGGTCGGTTAAATCACACCTGAGTGGGATTTTTAAGTTGGAATCCAAATCCTGGATTTCTACTTGATGAGCCATAGGAGTTTCCTGCGCTGCGACCACGATGTCATCAAGCCTATAAAATTGTGCACTGTTCGCTCATTGCATTTCCACTGTGACTCCGGTTGCTACAGGGGGTGACCTGACCTAAGCTTTCTCAAAGAGGAAAGTCTTAAGCCTACTCTTAAATGTGGAGATGGTGTCTGCCTCCAGAACCCAAACTGGGACCTGGTTCCACAGGAGAGTTACATCCTGTTTCCTCATTAAATCGCTACCAAGAGCGATCCCAAGTAAGAGGCTCGTGTCTGGGCAGAGATAGGTTTATAACTGCGTGTTATAACCTAAGCTTCATTGTTGGGATTTTTGCGGACCACCGCGTGCTGTTTACTGCTGTGTGTTACCGTGCTCTGCACGTTTCAAAGTCCAAAGTCCAGTAACACAGCTGCAGAGTATGAGTTTGATGCCGGGTTTCTCTGTGATAAGGGACAATTATTGTGTGTGTGTGCCTTGCTTTGTGTGTCTTTTACTCTCTCCCCCTAACCTACACGCCGTACGTGCAGCCACACACACACACATCTCAAACCCAGATAGCGTGGTAGCCTAACTTAGCTACGCTCAACGCCATCTTGACGAGTAGAGTGCATCCTCCATTTTGGTTCTTACCCCTTTGTTTGAGTTTCACGCCATCATCGCGTGGTGAGCCACCCACGTGGTCACGTCCTACATCTTCCTTGCCCCGCCCCCCTATTCTCACACACGCACACACACATTGTGAGTAGATAACAGAGGTTTATTGACTGAAGTCTATTGATTATTGATCGGTGCTAAGTAAAATAAAGAAGAGAAAGAGCAGTTGCCTGTGGTTATTGTGTGTGTGTGTGTGTGTGTGTGTGTGTGTGTCGTAATGACAGCTGGATGTGACGGTCAGTGCTCGGATTCACCCTCCACTGTCCACCATTATTAATGTAAGATAGTACTTAAATATTGGCATTTCTAAGTGGACAGCCACCTTTGAGACTGTTTTTCACATTTGGATAATGGCCCCTGATCCCAGGGTGGTGCCCCATAATTATTAATCCTTATTAATCATTTTGATAATATTAATATGGAAATCCTTGTTATTGGGCCCCGACACATCACTAAACAAATAATGCCATCTACTGGTTACCTGTCACAACATATCATGCCTGTTGCAAGAAATCTTCTAGCAAATCTCACTAAGCTTGTCCAATCATGTTTTTATCACCTCAGAAACATTGCTAAAATCCGATCTATTCTAAATCTTAGTGATGCAGAAACTTTTGTACATGCGCTTATCTCCTCACGCCTCGATTATTGTAACAGCCTGTTCACTTGTCTTAATCAAAACACTTTGACACGACTGCAGACTGTACAGAACTCAGCTGCTCGGCTGTAAACCAGGACCGAGAGGTTCGATCACATCACACCTGGTTCAGCCTCTTTACATTAGCTACCTGTTGGTTTCAGGATTGATTTTAAGATCTTGTTGATTACTTTTAAGGCTCTTCATGGCTCCAGACTATATTTTAGACCTTGTAATCCCTTATGAACCTTCACGTAGTCTGAGATCTTCGGGCAGGGGTCTTCTGTCTGAGTCCAGGATGGAAACTAAGGGGGACAGAGCTTTTGCTTTTCCAACAATGTTGAAGTAGTTTATTTATTTAGGTTTTTATTGTTCTTTATATTCATATTATGAAAATTCTACTAATGTGAACATTTGAAATTAAAACGTTTAGATTTCTTACAAATGGAGGCAACTGAGAACTGGCGCAAATATCCCTAGAGGTGGCCGCCCCGCGAAGATGGCTGCAATGGCACAACGAAGAATGCTGTACGTGGTAAAAAAAGAACCCTCCATTTACAGCCAAAGGCCTAAAGGCGTCACTGGAACGGGTTAACATCTCCGTCCACCATACCGCCGTTATTATTTCGATTAGTTGATTAATTAATGATTAATTTATAAAAAGAAAATTACTCGATTAAGATAACAATTTACCCAAAATATCAAAAATTCGTCTCATTAATATTTTAATATTTAATTAAATAATTTTCTCTTAAAAACAAACAAATGTAACAAGAAGTATGCACTGCAGGGCATTATTCTGCAACAAAAATATATTTGTCTTTTGAAAATATTATATGTGTATATATATATAATATTTGAAAGAATACATTAATACATTACCCTATTTCTAGTAGGTTATTTCTTATGTTACCATTTAATTCTACTTAATTCACCACCTTATTTTAGTGTTTCCTCACAGACTACTTAAATCTGCTCAACTTGCTTTTCCCTTCCAATCTCTAAAATATGAAACACCACTTTTGCCTTAAAAAAAAACTTGGAAAGTTGGTCTGACACCTCCCACATAAACCAGGACCAGTCTGATGTGTGTAGAGGTGTGTGTGGTTATTCTGTTGCACCCTGGTGTCATCTGCATGTGATTTAATCAAAGTAAACACAGTGGACGTCCGTGTGTGATGTCACTGCACTCTGACGCAGCACTCCTCCAATCAGAGGCTGCAGATTTATCAATGAATTCATTCATTTGTGTGATTTTTAACTGAACTTTCATTAGGAGACTGCATGCTCTTTTGTATTGCAAAATCCTGAGAGCATTGAAATATCATTATCATTTTGATAGCCAAATGTAATTGACTGCACCTACACAGTTTGGTGCCCCTTTAACCATTATAAATCCCAACAGCAGACAATAACAGATCGTTACTTTGAACGCCTTAATTACAAAAGATCGACATTAGCTTGGGTGCTGGTCCTTCGTAGAAAATCTGCTTCCTGGGAGGAGGTTTGCACAACGGGACAGTCACAGCACAGGGGCCTTAAAAAAGTCAGGGATCAGATATCAAGTCATGACAGAGGGGACAAATGAAACTTGTAATTCTTGCTCTACAGATCCATCATTGAGATTAAGAACTGTGCTCTTCATTATGGTTTTAGGTGGCTCTGAAAAGAGCCTTTGTGTTTTTAGTTTCTTTTTAGATTAGGGCTGGAACGAGATTAGGGTGTTGGGCTCTATGGGCGTCTGCCAAGCCACTGCACCAGCTAGAGAGGAAAAGCAGGTTGTTAAATTCTCTTCTCCCTGCTATTGCCTCATTGGCATTTCTGCTGCCCACACTAGCAATTTTGTTGCACTGCTGTATAAGGCTCTACAGACAGGTTGACATCATTTACTTTGCTGTGGAGAATGTGTTTTGTCTTTAAAATATCCTCAGCTGGCTCCTGGAACTGTCTAAAAGGTAGCCAGGATGTCACATGTTCAGTCATCTTGCATATTATGGGTAGATGTTAAAAACGCAATTGCAATTCAGGACATACCAGGTGATGATTCTGAAGATTCCTCCAAATTATGAAGCCTTTGTGTTCCACAAACACATGATGTCTGGGACCACGGTGGTCACTGTGATGTACAACTTTGTAAGTTTTATTGTCACATACACAATCATAAACAATACAAAGTATAGTGAAATTCTTAGATGCCGAGCTCCAGAACGGATCTAACAAAATAGATAAATAAAATAAAATGAATCTAACAATAGAATAGAAAATTAATCTATAAATAGATATATTAAAATAAAAAAATAAAGACAGATTAAAATAAACAAAAAAAAAAATGAAACAGTGGAACAGTATGATCAGTATGATTTTCAATCCTATAATATGTGTTTCAAGAAAAATGAAATCATATAACCAGTGCAAATTAATGCAATATAAGGGGTGGTGATGACATCAATGTATGGCATTGTAGTGAAAGAATAGTTGTTTACACATCTAACTCAAACTTGCAGACACGGGTCCAAAACAACCTGCCAGGATGAAAGTTGACAGTAACATTAAAGTGTTTAATTAAAATAGTTTTTTAGACTTTAAGCATTATTCCATCATTGTTGTGCATTTGCTCCAAAGTATTTTGGTTTGCTGTCGTTGTTGTTGACAGAATCACCAGACTGCCAGCAGAGGGATTTTGCTCCAGAAACAGACAATTATTCTCAGGTTACAGTCTAAAACACATTTTCCACCAAAAATACCAACAACTCGCTTTGTGCTGATTCATTTGAAGGTCCTTATGTTCCTCTTCTCCACCTTTTTGTTTCTCTCCTCCACCTGTGTCTTTCTCATCTCTACATGTTTCTTTCTCTCCTCCCACCTGTTTGTTCCACTCCTCCACATGTTTGTTGGAGCCAGAGCTGCAGAACTGAGCTTTATTGTATGAACCAAACACAACAACTGATAACAACTGATTAATCCAAAAGTGATCAAGATCTTGTCACACTCTTAAGTTCACTATCTGCTGCTGGGCAACAGAATATGAAGCTCAGTGATTGGACGTTTCTTACTACAGTTGTATAACATCTCTCCTAATATAGTGATGAACACGGGCTGGTTTTAAACACAGTTTCTTGAACTGATGATACATGTCAGCAGTCACCAGTTACCTCATTGTAAACTGTCTACTGTCACTACTTCCAAAGCCCTGGTGACTGATACATAATGTCTGGGCTCCTGTCAGAGCCGGGAAATATGGATCCACCTAAAATGTTTTTCAGTAAAAAGTTTTTGGTTTTGTTGTTCAGGGAGCGAGGTACACACTCACACATTTAGCCATATTTTTTCCAAAAATGTAAATGTATGGAACATGGAGGAGCATATGGTACAGATGGAAAGTAGAGAAGTATGTTATTGTGAAGCTTCTGTAGACATTTTGTTAAATCTTTTGCATCCTTTAGTCTTCTGTGAGTCATTTATTTCAAATCAAATGTCAGAAGTAATGAGGCAGGATTTACAGCAGCACTGACAAATGTTTTTGTCTGACAAATGTTGTTGTCTGATTTGTCAAAGGAAATACATATTACATGGTCTTTTGAAGGTTGGGGCTGAAAATTGGATTTTAAAGATGGCTTCCTCAGTTGTATTATAGTACCACAGAACGCCAACTTTCTCTATTTGTAAACACAAAAAACATGAGACTGTAAGGGGAGCAGAACTTAAGTTTCAAAGACAGATGGACTGACTGATTTTAGACTGCAGGATGTATGTGTATGGCATATTCCTATTATTCCTATTATTATTAATTTATTAATATTAACACTACAATTACGCTTGCTCATGGTGGGATTTGTTGGGTCTCTGTAAATAATATTATAAAGAGTACGGTCTAGATCTTCTCTATAGGAAAAGTGCAATGATATACCTTCTGTTATGAATTGGCGCTATATAAATAAAATTTAATTGAAAATACATCATGTTATATAAATCTACTCATTCTGATCCTGCAGAAACAGTTTCTGCACTTATTTAAACTTTTTATGGTTTCTCCAGGATCCGAATCGTCCATTTCATCCTTCATCAGACTTTCATCAACACAGGAGGTGAGTGCGATTAGTTTAACAGAATTTATTAGTACCATCTGTGTCATGACCTGCTCTGCGCCTTAGTTTGTTTTCCTTTGTTTCATGTTTTTCTGTCTGTTCTTTGTTTTATTTTGTATTTCTCCTCTCCTCACGTGTCTGTAACTTCATTTTCTGTCATTGTGTGTTTCACTCCATGTTTTGATTGTTTGCCCTGCCTTAATTAGTTCTGCCTGTGTCTTGTTATTTCCCCTCACCTGAGTATTTAGTCTGTGTGGTTTCACGCCCTCTTTGTGTGTTTATCTTGGTTTGTGTGCCTATGTTCCAGCCATTTTCCCTGTTTTTGTTACTTGTGTTTTGGACTGTTTCCTTGGACCTTGTCTGTTTCATTAGACTTTGGATTTTCTTGTATCTGCTCTGCCTTAGTTGTCTGCAATTTGGTCCTATTCCTTCTTTTTCCCTGTTATGATGAACGTGATAGTACAAACCTAATATGGAGCCAGCAGACTACTCTGATGAACTCCAGCCTATATCACTGCCTGCTAGCAACCAGCATCCTAGCTGCCAGGCTGCACCTCAGCCTGCACCTCTGTCTTTATCTCAGCCTGCTCTCCAGTCAATTAGGCTCGGGTTTGTGAATCTGCAATCTGCCGCTAGCCTGCCACCGGCCTGCCTCGAAACCTTCGTGCCTGCAGTGAACTGTTTGAGGAGCCCCCCCGTCATCCAACAGTCACCTTTTGAGGGTATTCGCCTGCCCATTTTCATGGGGTCCCATGGAGGCCAAAAGGAGATGTGGTCATCATGGCTCCTGACGCTGTTGGTAGTCTCATCTGCCCAGCTCTTCATCCTTACCGCTGCCCAGCTCTTCGTCCTCACCGCTGCCCAGCACCATGGAGGTCCCGCTGCCCAGCGCCCCAGAGACTCAGCTGCCCAGCACCCCAGAGCTGTCATTAGTCCCATCTGGTTGCCATTCTGCGGTCTGGCCGACTCCTGCTCCTGGCTTTCCGTTGGTGGAATGGCTATCTCCTGCTTCTGGTATCCAGTTGGCAGCCTGGCTGACACCATTTCCTATGCTGCAGCAGTCCCCAGGCTCTGTTGGGCTGCAACCATGTCCTGTTCCAGTGGGGCCACAACCATGTCCTCTCCCGGTTGGGCCACAGCAACCTCCTGTGCCTGCTGGGTCGCAGCAGCCACCTCCTGCCTCTGCTGGGCCGTAGAATCCCTCTGATACTGCTGAGCCTCTGCAGTCTCCTGTTTCCAAGCTGCAGCAGAGGCAGGAGATGGCTGCTACTCCAGCCTCCTGGTTCTGCTAAGCTTCAGCTTTCTCCTGTACCTGTGCTGCAGCAATCCACTGAGCCTCCAGTTCCTGTTGAGCTCCAGCAATCCGCTGAGCCTGAGCTGCAGCAATGTCCTGATCATGCTAAGCTTCAGCAGTCTCCTGTTTCCCTGACTCCAACGGGTCTCAGCTCTACCCTCCATCTCTCGGGCCCAGCTCCCAGTCCTGCAGCCCTGTCACCGGCCTCCTGCTTGGATCTCCAGCCGCAGGTCTCTGGTCCTGCACTCCAGCTACTACACCCCAGTCCTGATCTCCAGCAATGTCACTGGCCACCAGCTCGACCTCCCGATGAGCTTCGCCTTCGCCGACGGCCTCCAGAGGGGTTCCGCCTTCGTAACTGATGCCCTCCAGAGGGGTTCCGCCTTTGTCCCCGACCTCCAGAGGGCTTCTGTATTCTTCTGTTCCGCACCTGTCTGGCTGTCTGCTTGAGGTCTCCAGCTCCGCTTCTGTCCTGCCCCCAGGCCGTCCTCTTGAGGTCTCCTGCTCAGCCCTGGTTCAGACCTCCATTCTTTTGCTCTGAGGTTACTTGCCCCTCCAGCCATTTCCCCTGTTTTTGTTACTTGTGTTTTGGACTATTTTCTTGGACCTTGCCTGTCTTATTGGACTTTGTATTTTCTGCCTGCTCCCTAACGGATTTGTTTGCCTTTGTTTGGACTGACTTTCCTGGTATTAATCTCTGCCTGCCAGACCATCCATGTAAGCTTTATTCCTCATTAAATCTGCATCTTCTCTGCCTCAGTTGTCTGTGGTTACGTCCTATTCCTCGTTTTTCCCTGTTGCCCTGTTTGACTCTACACATGATAATTTGTGGCTTTGTAGACCTTCAGCAAACATACAGCAAACATGACAACATGTCATCCACACAGACATGTTGAGATATGGGACAAACAACAGCCTTTCATGCAGATATGTTCTGTTTTTATTCTATCAGAGAACCTGGAGGAACTGTTGATGAAGGATGTGTTTGAAACCATGTTCTGCCTCCATGAGGTGAGTCAATCTTTGACTGATCTTTAAACTGCTGGAGCCATTACTCTGTACGATCAAGTTTTTTTGGCCCAGAACCGAGTTGTTCAATATTGATTATCTGCTGATAGCGAGTCTGACACTTATATTCACCTAAATGACACAGCTACTTATACCACACTCAACTACAACCTGAACATGAGATCAGATATAGAACTTAATTAATCCTGAAAGAAATGTTTGTGCCAGACATGATCAGTATACACAGTGAAAATAATTATACACACAGCACCAGAAGATATGAAATGTTGATTAAATGTATATCTGACACACTGAAATAACAGCTGCTGTTATCAAATCTGACATGATGATAATAATAATTTTATTAATATAGCGCCTTTCAAAACAAAGTTACAAAGTGCTTTACAATAAAAACATATAATAAAAGCAAATACTGTAAGATCCAGAACTTAAGATGTAGACATGCTAAAATAGTTTAAATAATTGCAACAAATACCATCAGATTAAGAAAAGGCCATACGATAGAAGTGAGTCTTAAGAAGAGATTTAAAGGAGGATGCTGTGTTTGCCTGCCTGAGATCTCCAGGCAGGGAGTTCCACAGCTGAGGGGCCCGGAAAGAAAAAGCCTGTCGAGATTTTGGAACCATAAGTAGGCCTGCCAGAGGATCTCTAACAGCGATCAATCTTATAGGGAGTTAGCAAATCACAGATATATATATGTGATACACGCTGACCCCCTTGATGGAAACCGGGGTCACTGGTGCCTTGGCCCTTCGTAGGTCTACAACCAGCTCCTTTGACTTTGTCGCACTGAGCTGCACATGGTTCTGCTCACACCATGAGACAAAGTTACCCACCACAGCCCTGTACTCAGTCTCATCACCACCACTGATACATCCCACCACAGCAGAGTCATCAGAAAACTTCTGAAGGTGGCAGGACTCTGTGTAGTAGCCAAAGTCTGTGGTGTAAATGGTGAAGAGGAAGGGAGAGAGGACAGTCCCCTTAGGGGCACCAGTGTTGCTGACCACGCTGTCCGACACACAGTGCTGCAGACGCACATGCTGTGGTCTGCCAGTCAGGTAGTCAACAATCCAGGACACGAGGGGGTATCCACCTGCATTGCTGCCACCTTCTCACCCAGCAAGGCTGGCCGGATGGTGTTCAAAGCACTGGAGAAGTCAAAAAACATGATCCTCACCGTGCTTGCCGGCTTGTCCAGGCGGGTGTAGATTCGGTTCAGCAGGAAGATGTTGATGTCCTCAACTCCCAGTCAGGCTGGTAGGCGAACTGAAGGGGTCCAGGAGGGGTCTGACCATGGGCCGCAGCTGTTCCAGCACCAGTCTCTCCAGGGGCTTCATTATGTGGGAGGTCAGTGCCACCGGTCTGTAGTCCTTGGAGTCACTGGGACACGGCGTCTTCGGCACAGGAACGAGGCAAGATGTCTTCCACAGAACAGGGACCCTTTGAAGACTCAGGCTCAGGTTGAAGACATGTTGAAGGACTCCACATAGCTGGGGGGCACAGGCTTTTAGCACCCCGGAGCAAATGCCATCAGGGCCTGCAGCCTTGTTTGAGTGGAGTTTCATCAGCTGTCCTCTCACCTGGTCAGCAGTCAGGCACACAGCAGAGGTTACAGGCGGGGAGTCATCAGTAATGAGAGGGCCGTTAGCCTGAGAACGGTTAAGGGGGGAGTAGGACTCTCCCAGGAAGATGGAGGAGGGGGGAGCAGTGGACTCAGAGGAGTCTGAGGGCAGACAGCAGCTGAGTTAGAGGAGGGATGAGCAGGAGCCAGTGTGTCGAATCTGTTAAAGAACAGATTAAGTTCATTAGCCCTGTCCAAGCTGCCTTTAACTCCTCTGCTGCCAGTCGGTCTGAAGCCAGTGAAGCTCTTCATGCCGCTCCAGACCTCTCTCATGTTGTTCTGCTGGAGTTTCCACTCCAACTTCCTCCTGTACTTCTCCTTGGCCTCCCTGATCTTCACCTTCAGGTCAGCCTGGATTGCACTCACCTCAAGAGCTGTAGGCATCCTTAACGGTAGCATGCAGCAGGTCCAGTGTCTTCTCCTCTCTAGTAGGACAACTCACATACTGGGTGAAATTAGTCAGTGTTGTTGAAACCCTGACATGGTTGAAGTCACCCGAGATTAATATGAGTGCACTCGGGTGTTGAGTCTGGAGTTGTGCTGGGGCGGTGTGAATGGCGTTGCATGCCAGATTAGCAGAAGGGGGGGGGGTGTAAACAGCCACAACAATGGCATGTGAAAATTCACGTGGCAGATAATATGGCTGGAGTCCCACAGCTAACAGTTCAATGTCCAGGCTACAGAGACTCTGCTTGATAGTGACATGACTAGGGTTACACCATCTGTTGTTGACCTGCACAGCAAGCCTGCCGCCTTTCTGCTTACCGCTCCCGTTGTGATCCCTGTCGGCCCGAACAGTCAGAAAGCTGTCGATGGAAACGTTATGGTCCGGGATATCCTGGTGTAGCCATGTCTCTGACAAGCGCATCAAACTACACTCACGGAACTCTGTCTGATTCAGGGCTAACGCCGTTAGATTGTCCATTTTATTCGTCAGTGATCTCACGTTGCCCATGACGAGAGAAGGCAGACATGGCTTAAATCTCTTGTTTTTAAGTCTCTTTGTCTGGACCCCTCTCTCTTCCCTCGCCGCTTCGTTCCACAGTGGCATGTTTAAAATTGGAGGGGGAAATACCAGTAGACAGAGAGCAGTTAATAATGGCTAAAATATCTGTACCAACCATCTGAAATACAGCTTTTAAAAACCAAGTGGGAATGCAGTCTGAAGGGCAGGTGGAAATTTTTGAAAGTGCAAGAGTGCGTCACAGGGTTGACAGAGATTTCATTGAAGTGAGATAATGTTGAAGGTGGGAGGACTCTGAGATCAGTGTTAAATGCTGCTGAACCGCCACTATAAATCATTAAAAGGTTCCTCTCTGGAGTGGATTCAACTGGTTGGCTAGGTGGGGGACCAATGACAGAATTACTAGTTTTAAAAAGGATTCTGGGATTGTGACCCTGTGTAGTGATCACGTCTGAAAAATAGGTGTTCCTTGTTTCTTTGATTTTACATTGATAAAGGACATTTGGTTTTTTAGAGAAGCAAGGGAGGCACTGTGTTTATCCTTTTTCCACTTTTGATCAGCCTTCCATTGTCTCTTTAAGTTCGTTAATTCTTCATTTAACCATGGCTACAGCATCCTGAAGGTTTGTACAAGAGCTTTTAAAAACACTGATAAGCTCCTCTACGTAGAGGCCATTGTTGGGCCTCACCACATGTGGAGAACAAAGAGAGGGGCCTACTTGGAAATGGTAAAGCCTTGACTAATAGGTTTGAATGGAAAACATAGGCCAAACCATATATTAGTGCCAAACAAAGTTTAAAGGGGGGCACCCACTTGTGTAGGTATGATCAATCAATTATGGCTATCAGAATTATCAAAGATAATCATAAATAATTTGAATTAATAAAGTCTTCAGGGGCACCACTCTTCTTAAAGAAGAGAAATGATTGCCAATTAATTGAATGAGTCTCAAAATACACTAAACTATCAATTTGGAAGATTAATAATTAAATTAATAACTATAACCATAATTACCATTAATAACTAGTAGGTTGAAGGATTTGGAGTTCAACATAGCAGAGGTTGGCAAATTACTAACTCTTGTGAAACATTAAAGAAGTCAGCATAATTATACACAAGCATTTATTTAACAGATAAACACAGCAAAAATACACAATATGAAGACTAACTCTAAATACAGTAAACTACAAAACAAAGGGTATGTGTGTGTGTGTGTGTGTGTGTGTGTGTGCACGCCAAAAGGAATGTGTGCGTGTTACTTTGTTCTGCCTCCATATGTCCAGAGTGCACGAGCATGAACCCACGTGGTCAGAAACAAAGAAACATGTGAAGTGGGAGCTTTAAAGTTACTCTCCGCCGTGTGTGTGGTTGTCTTTAAGGGCCAAACTAGAGGTGTGTGTTTGTGTGTGTGGTCTGTTTAGGATAACAGTGCCTAACATAAACTAACATCAACGTAGGTTAATTTGGTAGCCACGCGCTAACAGATCGCACAAATGAACACGTCACAACAACAAAACCTCAGAAAAACACACCAGTAACGTCATAAGTACAAAAGTCCTTTGCTTAGCTATATCCATGTACTGTTACTCTATGCTATGCACAGTTGTTATGTTACCCGTCCGTGGGAGGGAAAGAGAGGTGACTTTGGTGTTGCTGCTTGTGGTCAGTCTGTTGTAGACGAGCAAAGCTGGGAAGAATTGTGGTTCCGTTGTGGAAACGTCTTTTGCTGTGTAGTGTCTGCTTATAGAGATCGGAGGAAGCTGGTCGCTCCGTCTATGGTTGTCCTTACAGACTTAACCGCTCGCCGCTAACTTGCTTTGTGCTCCTGTTAGCATGTGAAGTTAGCTGGCAGGCTTTTTACAATAGCCTTTGGTGTTAAACTTTATTGCAGAGATCTAATAGGCCTCAGGAGACTTCAGTTCTGCTGTGTGTTTCTCTGAGCAGATTACACAGTGAAGCCAGGAGGAGAGAGTTCAGGTGGGTGTCTGTTGGTGAGCACGCTGAACTGAGAGGGCGACAGCCAAGGGCTGTCTGCCGCAGTGGAAGATTCCAGGAGAAAGAGACACAGAACAAATCATTGCTGACCTATTTATTGACCTGGTGACATCCTGGTCACAAGTCAAACTGGCCAATGCTGCGTTCAGTGGCTCTCAGGATTGTGGGACAAAAGAGAATTCAGTCTCCTATCAAAAGTTCAGTTAACAATCACCCAAATGAATGAATTCACCTGTGGAGTCCCAACACAAATAACAATCCTAACCTGCAGAAGGAAGATTCAGGTTTTACCGTTTTCTTCACAGAGAGAAGGATAACCGCTGAGCCCTGCTCTCTCCTCACTAAAGTCGACTGCTGCTTCCCTCTGCTGGTGCCCGAAGGAACAGTTTCGCTGTTGAACCCGCTGAAAGCACGGACCCCGGCCACGTCAGTATCCGAGCCTGAGAGGACTCCGCCGGATAATCCAAACAGACTGACACGTTTAATCACTATTAAAGACGATCCCAAGTAAGAGGCTTGTGTCTGGGCAGAGATAGATTTTATAACTATGTGTTATTTCATCTAAGCTTCATTGTTGTGAATTGTGCTGTGCATTACTGTGGAAAGTAACGGACCGCCGTGGGCCCGGATAGCATGGTAGCATAACTAGCGATGCGCCACCTTGAGGACAAATAGAGCGTGTCGTCCATTTTGTCTCTCCCCTTTGAGTTTTGCTGGTCTGCCGGCCATTTTGGATCTGTGCGTGACGACGACCCACATGGTCACATCCGCCACTTTCCTTGCACCTCCATTTCTATTGTCACACACACACACACACACACACACACACACACACACACACACACACACACACACACACACCTTACATGTTGACTGATTGTTGTTGAATGAAGTTAGTGATTATTGACCAGTGCCATGGTTCAATAAACTCTCCTTTTTAAATAGCAGTTGCCTGTGGTTATTTTGTGTATGTGTTGTAATAACAGCTGGTTGTGACGGTCAGTGCTCGTATTCACCCTCCACTGTCCACTACTATTAATGTAAGATAGATCGTCATTTTTAAGTGGACAGCTGCCTTTGAGACTGTTTTTCACATTTGGTTAATGGTCCCTGATCCCAGGGTGCTGCCCCATAACTTTTAATTCATATTAATATGAATTAAAAGAATCTAAAAGTTTGATAAAGTCAGAAGTAAATGAGGAGGAAGAATGGCAACAAAAATGAATATTCAAATCTTTGTCATATTGTAAAATAATGACTGATAAAAGGTCTGAAAATTCCTGAATAAAACCAGAACCAAATTTAGGAGATCTGTAGATTAAAAAACAAAGTGGGCAGTCTGTTCTTTAAAATAAAACTCTCAAGACTCAACGGTTTCTGTGGATTTCTTCAAGGCCTCGGCCTGTCAGTCTTGGCTGATGGAAAAATAAAAGACAGAGAAAGTTAGTGAGAGGGATATCATCACCGGCAATACCAAATGGGTCGTAGAGGGGAAGAGAGAGACTTTTTTGACACTTAACCACAGATGCCCAGGAAGGAGGCACGAGGTGAAGTCAGGCCAGGGACATCATCTGCATCTGAGGCCAAGGGCCGCTAGCTACCCACAGGCTCGAGATGTTAGCCGGGAACACAGCTCTGTCTGCTGCTAGAGGAGATCCTCGATGAACCGCTCAATGGAACGCAGTTAATTTTTTTAACTCAGGGAGTTAAAAGTAAAAAGTTAGTTTTGTTTGTTTCCCTTGCTTGGGTTTGGAATTGACAACTTCTCATCAAAGTGTCCGATGACTAAAATCTTTTGCCCAGTGTAAAACATTTAGTAAAACAAGAAGGAAGGTGTATCATAAAATTATGGCTTAAAACTGGTTAAAATGTCAATTTATGATGGAGCGTCTGTTGGACATTGACCGCTGACATACAATGAGATGTCTCACTCTGTTGGAGTTGTTGGAACTACAGAAACATGCTGGAGCGTGGTCGAGTACAGACACACAGACTGACAACAGACAAGTTTTATTTTGGTCTGTTATTAAGTTACTCACAGAATCTTTCTACAGTAAAGCCAGCATGTCATGAAAAACATGACGGTCACATGGTTACTCTAAATATCGCCCAGTAAAAAGGTGATGAAGCAGAAAGGTCTACTGGTTTTTCTTTGTTACAGTTGTGAGCTGTGAAAGTGTACATATGAAACATATGAAATATTTAGACACACTTTGAAATACACTTTTGCCCAGATGTTGTGATGTTGATGTGAAATGTGTTCAGTGTATTAGCATATAGAATATAATATGTCTGTATGTTGATTTTTCCCACGATTCTCAGAGAAAGGAGCAGAAACAGCTGAAGAAGAAGTGGGCTCGATGGTCGGGTCTGTTTACAGGCCAACCAGTCAACGACATCAAGTCAGTCTGTCTGTCTGTCTGTCTGTCTGTCTGTCTGCCATTGTTAAGGATCTTAGCATAGTGGATTAAGGAAAGCAGAATGTAAAACCTGTTGCATTTGTTTAGACCAGAGGTTTCAAACTGAAGCGAAGATACTGTGTGAGGTGAAAGGGACAGGTGCATGCGGGCATCGTAAAAACAAGAAGTTAGATATTGTAGTTTGGCTGCTGATTTGACTGCTTACCAACACAGTCAGCAGTTCGGAGCTATAGCAGTGGCTCTGACACATAGCTCATGAAGCTGATTTAAGATGCTTGTAAACACTTATAGACTGATTGCTGCAATTTGTGTCTGTAGCGTAATCGTGCTACTGTGAGTTCCTCTTGGCCCTGAGACACCACGCTGAGACCAGGGTTTCAGTGTATATGTTCTTTCTTTCTTTCTTTCTTTCTTTCTTTCTTTCTTTCTTTCTTTCTTTCTTTCTTTCTTTCTTTCTTTCTTTCTTTCTTTCTTTCTTTCTTTCTTTCTTTTCTGTCCACATGCTCTTTCTCTCTTCCCCCTTGTGTCCAGCATGCTACTGTATTTAAGGAGAGAATAATTAGTTAATCATTATCAGCTGTGCCAATTATCTCTCCTTGATGCTGCTCACCTGAGCATCTCCCCCACCTCTCCCCCGGCCTATGGATCACTTTGAACTTAAAAGGCTGGAGAGCCAGATACCACAGTGTGATTCGGGTGTTGGCATCCTTCATGCGGTGGAGCCACTGGAGGGGGGCATGGTCGAACAGAGGCTGAATGTACGCCCCAGCACGTAATACCGCAGGGCCAGGCACTCTTTTTCGATTGTAGTGTACCTGGCCTCCCGCTCTGACAGCTTCCGGCTGATGTATACGACCGGGCGGTCAACACCCTGCACCTGCTGGGACAAAACGGCCCCCTCTCCTTTGTTCGACGCATCAGTCTGCAGAACAAAAGGGAGAGAAAAGTTAGGTGTGTGGAGGAGAGGCTCCCCACAGAGGGCTTGCTTTACTCTCTTGAATGCCAGTTGGCACCGCTCCGTCCACTGGACCGGATCTGAGGCACCTTTCAGGGTGAGATCGGTCAAGGGACTGGTCAGCTCTGCGAAGTTGGAAATGAATCGCTGGTAATAGCCGGCCAGCCCCAGGAACCGCCTCATTTCTTTTTTTGACTTGGACTTTGGGCAGGCGGCAATCGCAGCCGTCTTGTCTACCTGGTGGCGCACCTGCCCTCCGCCCAAGTGGGACCCCAGATACCGTACCTCCCTCCGTCCAACCGCACACTTCTTCGGGTTGGCGGTGAGACCGGCCTGCCTCAATGACCCGAGCTCTGCAGCCACCCTCCGCACATGCTCCGCCCAGTTGTCACTGTGGATGATAACATCATTTAGTGTGTAGAAGTGTGGTAAATTGGTACAACCCATACGGAGTGGAGAAGGCAGTCTTTCCCTTTGGAGACAAGGGAATCTGCCAGTAGCCCTTGGTCAAGTCCAGCATCGTGAAAAAACGAGCGGTGCCCAACTGATCCAGGAGCTCATCGACCCGAGGCATTGGATAGGCATCAAATCGTGACACATCATTTACTTTGCAGTAGTCCACACAGAACCGTATGGTCCCATCCTTCTTGCCTACAAGAACGATGGGGCTTCACCAGGCACTGTTGGACTCTTCTATTACCCCCATCTTCAGCATGGCCTTTAATTCTTCCTGCACCATTTTCCGTTTGTGCTCAGGCAACCGGTAGGGCCGTGAACGCACCGTCACTCCCGGGTGAGTCTCAATGTGATGCTCTATGAGGTTGGTGCGACCCGGAAGGGGGGAGAACACGTCGGCAAAACGCCATTTCAACTCGGCAATGTCTGTTCTCTGGGACAGTGTGAGATGGTTGTCAAAAGGGAGCAAGGTGGCACTGGTCAATTTTGAAACCTCAGGCTCGAACTCATCTCTCTCAGCCACCGTCGTCACCAGATCAACAGGCTCCGCCTCTCTCCATGCTTTTAGGAGGTTGAGTTGATAGATCTGCGTTGCCCCTCCCCTATCCGACTGCACAACCTCATAGTCCATGTCGCCCACATGCCGTGTGACGACAAAGGGTCCTTGCCACCTGGCGAGTAATTTGGAACTGGACGAAAGGAGTAATACAAGCACTTTATCTCCCGGCGTGAATTGTCTTAATCTAGCCCCTCTGTTGTACAGCTGTTGTTGACGCTCCTGAGCCTGGAGCAAATTCTCCCGTGACAACTGCCCTAAGGTGTGGAGTTTTGCTCTCAGGTCCAGGACGTGCTGAACTTCGTTTTTACTGGGGCTTGGACCCTCCTCCCAGTTTTCTCTAACTAGGTCCAGGACCCCCCCGTGGGTTTCTGCCAAACAGCAGCTCAAAGGGAGAAAATCCCATGGAGGCCTGGAGCACCTCCCGCACTG
Organism: Siniperca chuatsi; assembly: GCF_020085105.1. Classification (NCBI taxonomy): domain Eukaryota; kingdom Metazoa; phylum Chordata; class Actinopteri; order Centrarchiformes; family Sinipercidae; genus Siniperca; species Siniperca chuatsi. Next base: position 38,084,064 of record NC_058042.1, read on the forward strand.
CGAACAACAGAGGATCTAGGACATGAATGAGGTGCCCTGGTCAGTCAGGATCTCTTTTGGGATCCCGACTCGGGAGATGACCTGAAACAGTGCCTGCGCCACACTCTTTGCCGAGATTGTGCGCAATGGCACTACTTCGGGATATTGAGTTGCATAGTCCACTAACACTAGCACAAAGTGATATCCACGTGCGGTAAAATGGCCCGATGAGGTGCATACCTAGGCATTCAAATGGGACCTACATCAATGGTAATGGGCGCAAAGGCGCTCTCGGGATGGCTGGTTGGTTAACCATCTGACATTCGGGACAAGACGCACACCAACGGCGAACGTCTCCCCAAATCCCAGGTCAATAGAATCCGGTCTAGTGTTTTATTACACCCCATATGCCTGGCCATCGGGTTGTAATGAGCCGCCTGGAAAACTGTTTCCCGACGGCTTTTTGGTACCAACAATTGCGTTAATTCTTCCCCTGTCACGACTCACTCTGTACAGTCTGTCCCTGATTACTGAAAAGTGTGGATATGACTGGGCTGCGTCAGGGTGCACCACATGACCATCAATTCTTGTCACTTGGTCGAAGGCAAAGCGTAGAGTGTCGTCACAAGACTGCTCCAGTGGAAAATCTTCCGTGGAGGGTAATACAGGAGCCTGTGGCGTCTCCTGTGGAGGCGCCGCCGGTTCCTCCTCCCCATCTGCAACATCAGACAACCTCGCGTCACCACTAAGCACAGCACACACATCCCATGTCCCTGACGGTCGTGCACGCACCCCCACACAGTGCCTCACTAGCCTATGAAACCCAAGCCAATCTGTACCCAAAATCAGGGGGTGCGTCAGGCGGGAACTAACCGCTGCCTTAACACTAAACTTTCTCTCTTGATGTCTAATTTCCACTGGCACTACAGGGTATCCCCATACCCCTTCTCCGCGGTGCTGGTGTTGGCCGGGCAGCCTCCAGGGGGCTGGCTTCAGGGGTGTACAGCCAGGTAATCCTCTGCCAGTGTGACCGCAGCCGTCAGATCCACGGGGTGGTCATTGTTATCTCGGAAGCCAAATTACGTTGGGCGGCAGTTGTAACGTAATCGTGCTACTGTGAGTTCCTCTTGGCCCTGAGACACCACGCTGAGACCAGGGTTTCAGTGTATATGTTCTTTCTTTCTTTCTTTCTTTCTTTCTTTCTTTCTTTCTTTCTTTCTTTCTTTTCTGTCCACACGCTCTCCCTCTGCAGCTTACAGCTACCCATACCCACCTCGACAGTGTCAAAAACTGTATTTATACTTTCCGAGGATATCATCATCTCTGATGTTGATAATGAATTAAAGTCCATAAATCCACTTGGAAATCATAGAAAAAAGACGCTCCCTAACAGCAGAACTTGCCTGAGAATTGTCAGATTTTTAAGTTTTCTTTAGTATCAAAGAAATCCAGTGATAGCTGTACATCCACGCGTACATTGCAAATAGGAACTGCTAATAGCAAATTCATCCATTCCATCCATCCATCCATTTTCCGCTGCTTATCCGGGGCAAGGTAGTGCAGACGTCCCTCTCCCAGCAACGTCTTCTACCTCCTCCTGGGGAATCTCGAGGTGTTTCCAAGCAAGATGAGATATATAATCTCTCCAGCATGTTCTGGGTCTTCCCCTGGGGTTTTCTACCAGTTTGACATGGCTGGAAAACCTCCAAAGGAAGGTGCCCGGATCAGATGCCCGAACCACCTCAACTGGCTCCTTTCAACATGAATGAGCAGTGGCTCTACTCCAAGCTCCCTCCAGATGTCTGAGCTCCTTACCCTATCTGTAAGGTTGAGCCCATCCACCCTATGGAGGAGACTAATTTCAGCCACTTCTTTTGGTCACTACCCTAAGCTCAAGACCATAGGTCAGGGTTGGAATGTAGATCGACTGGTAAATTGAAAGCTTTGCCTTACGTTTGAGCTCCCTCTTCACCACAATAGTCTGCTGACACTGCACCTATCACCTGAGGATCTCACACTGTTTTACCCTCACTCGTGAACAAGACCCTGAGATACTTGAACTCACTCTGGTTGTATAAGGACCGGATGGCTCGTAGCAACGGCCCTAGTAGTCAAGTCAAGTCAATTTTGTTTATATGGATGGGCAAACTCCCATGAACCCTCTACTAACCCTGCAAGGGTAAAGAGCTGGTCCACTGTTACACGACCAGGACGGAATCTGCATTGCTCTTCCTGGATTTGAGGTTTAACCATTTCCAGCACACTTGGCATGAGGTCTCCCAGGGAGGCTGAGCAGTGTGATACCCTGATAATTGGAGCACACCCTCCGGTCACCCTTTTTAAAATTGCGAACCACTACCCCGGTCTGCCATTCCCTAGGCACTGTCCCCGACCTCTACGTGACATTGAAGAGGTGTGTTAGCAAAGACAGCCCAACAATGCCCAGAGCATGTTCAGCATCTCAACTTCCTCGAGGGCAACAGAAAGGAGTCCAAAAACTACTCCCACACCCGGATTTTTGCTTCGGCAACCACAGAAGCCAGAGCCCTCCTGGCCTCCTGGTACCTTTCCACTGCTTCAGGAGACCCCCAGGCCAACCAAGCCCAGAAGGCCTCCTTCTTCAGCTTGACAACCTCCTTTACTACTGGTGTCCTCCAGTGGGTTCTCAGGTTGCTGCCATGACAGGCACCGACAACCGCAGCCGCCTCAACAATGGAGGCTTTGAACATGGCCCACTATGACTCCATGTCCCCGGAGGTGGGAGTTAAAGACCTTGTGGACAGGGGCCTCAGCCAGAAGTTCCCAGTTCACCCTCACTACATGTTTGGGTTTACTAGGTCTGTCCGGCAGTCTCCCTCGCTATCTGATCCAACTCAACACCAGGTGGTGATCAGTTCACAACTCTGCTCCTCTCTTCACCTGAGTGTCCAAGACATACAGCCACAGATCTGATGATACGACCACAAAGTCGATCATCCGTTGTTGGCCTAAGATGTTTTGCTAGCAAGTACACTTATGAATCACCCTATGCTCGATAGAGCAGATAGAGAGTCAAATAGGGGAAATGATGAATGCAGATTTGTCTGTGTGTTCAGTGTAAAAGTATTCACTCTTCTTGGATGTGTTTTATTGTTTTACAGTGCTGAATCACAGTGCAAACAGGTTTCTGACACGGATTAACAGAAACTTATAATGAGAAACCAGTCTGTACAGACCTACATTAAATATGAATTTAAAACACAAGAAGAAGGGTGACATAAACCCTGTCCAGTCCATATTTTGTGAAGAGCACCAGTGGCAGTAATTATAGTGTGTCAACAGGTATATCAGCTTCTTTATAAGCATCTGTATCAGCCCCATTCTTTTTCAAGTCTTTCCATTCAAAGACATTATACAGTATACTGGCCACTGCTACTGATTTGTCATGTCTGGTGTGAATTAGGGGTTAGACCAAACAAAGTTTAGTATTATGGTCAAAAATCTCAGTTCTGGTCTCATCAGACCAGAGAACCTTCTGGGAAACACTGACCCAGATGTCATTAGAATGCTTCATCCCTGATGAAGGCCACAATCCGAAACGCGTTATTCTGACAATAAAGTTATTCTGTGTACTACACATTTTGCTGGAGTTTTGACCGTTCCAAAAAAGGAAACCAATCATCTGTGATTCAATATTGTAAAACAAAAAACATGACAAAGTCCAAGGTGACTGAACACTTTTTATAGTCACTGGTGTGTTGATTTGTTTGTGTTACATCATGACTGGCTGTGTTTTTTCTCTCCCTGCAGGTGTTACTTTGGAGAGAAGGTGGCTCTGTACTACCTGTGGTTGGGCTGGTACACCAAGCTGCTGGTTCCAGCTGCTGCTCTGGGTGTTGTAGTGTTCCTTTATGGACTCGCCTTTTTCAACACCAGCCCTCTCATGTGAGTCAGATGTTGTAGAAGTAATATTATGTTGTAGAAGTAATATTATGTGGTAAATTGTCTAAAACTTGGCAAATACTGGTCCTTTTGCATTAATGGTAAATGGTAAATGAACTGTAACTGTATAGCGCCTTTCTAGTCTTCCGACCACTCAAAGTGTTTCACACACTACATATCACATTCACACACTAATGACAGGTGCCAACTGCTCATCAGTTCAAAGAAACAAACTAATCATTCACACACACTCACACACCGAAGGCACAGCCCTCGGGAGCACCTTGGGGTTCAGTGTCAGGACACTTCGACATGTGGGCTGGGGGAAGCTGGGATCAAACTGCCGACCTTCCGAGTGGTGAACGATCCGCTCTACCACCTAGCCACAGCCGCAAGAGTTATTAACATAACTTTATTTTTACGGTCCCTTTAAAACTGTTTAGAATTAGAAAATGACTTTGGGGACCTCTAGAACATTTTCATATTGTTCTCCTAAACCTCTCTGACTTTATCTGTGAGGTTGTTTGTGCGAAAGTCAGATTCAACAAACTCTCTTAACTGGACAAAGTTGTCACTTGTTCATTAGGAGGTGAACGTTGATGAGGTTTCATCATTGACATAATCAGTGCTGCTAAAATTGCCATGTAAAGATTCCTTTTCTGATCTATCATCAAAAATGTTGCCAAAGAGTAAAAAGCTCCTGCAGCCAGAAACCATATATACCACAGCTGACAACAATGTGTCATCAGAGCAGAGCTGTAATATGACATACATAAAGAGAGAAATGTTTGACATAAAATTAGATGCTAAACAACGTATTTCTAAAGCAAAGTGGTTCATGACTAAAATGCGAGGAGGTCATGTGACAGTTGCACCAGGTGATGTTACACTGTCAGGTGTCATAACAGAGGATGATATTTAGGGCTGGGTATCGGTACTCGATACCTTTTTATGGTATCGACCGAAATATCCCAGTACCAAGTAGTATCGAAACGTCTCCAGTCAAAAAATACCTGCCTTTGATCCACTTTGTACCCAGATCTAGCTTTTTTTTAATATTTGTATGGTTTTGCTCACAGCCAATCACTGCAAGTGTTCTTCAGTTTAATACGACGTGTGATTGGCCCACTACCACAGCTAGCCGCTACATTCAGTCAGCACTTCAGGTGATGTTACACTGTCAGGTGTTATGACAGAGGATGATTTTACAGCAGGTGATTTGACACTGTCAGATGTTATAACAGAGGATGATATAGGGCTGTCACAATTATTACATAATCGCCTGATTGCAATTATGTGATCTGACTGCAATTATTTTGCATAATTGTTAGAATCATTTCCATTCACCTGTATAAAAACAGCTGGATGAAACTAACAGAAATGTCATATTCCCATCAGGATTTAAACGTTGTTTTCCACCACAGTGTTTTCCGCACATTGACTTTACTTGGGTGGGCCGCCCAGGTATATTAAAGCTAGGGTAGGTAATGTATTTCAGAAGCATATTTGTTGAAATTCTCTCCCCAACAGCAATCAATAAATCAAATGCCCTGGCCTGTTGCAGGCTTAATAAGCTCATCCAATGTGAAATGATTGGCTGGCCTACCTGCCTGTCTACCTACCTGAATACCTGCGCACATTCTGCCCATGCACTCATTGTGCATGAAAATGTGTTTTGTAGGAGTGGCTTTGGAGGAAGGCCTGAAGGGAGGATGCAGGATACTTTCAAAATCTAGCTGTCTCTTGCTAGTTTTTCCAATGTTACCTAGCCTAGGTTTAACGGCCAAAGTATACTTTGGCGATTAACTAGTGGATAATCTCCCTTTGCTCTATGCTTTTATTTCCATTAACCCTTAAATCTTTGTCTCTCTGTGTGTCCTCAGTAAGGAAGTGTGTCAGTCCAGCATCATCATGTGTCCTCGATGTGATAAGAGGTGTAAAGTGTGGCAGCTGTCAGACACTTGCACCTACGCTAAGGTGAACTCGTCTCATCTCTGTCACTTTATTCTGTTCTCTGATCTCTTCAACCAGCTGCTGTCTGTTCACATTAGAGTGTGAATGTAACTAAGGACTTCATCCAACACTCACTTAAAATGGATTGTAACACACAAACTAGTTCTTACTCAGACTATGTCTTCATCAAGCCATCTAAATTTTAAAATGCAGTTTTCGTGTGAAAACGACTTATGTCCACATTAACAGCGTTTCCATGTGGTTTTAGTAGAGACGTCTGTCCACAGTGAAACACCTTAACAACATAAAAACAGTTGACTCTTTTCTTCTTCATCCTCTTTTCAGTTAACAAACAACGAAACCGCATCACAGCCAACATCTGGTGAGGAGTGAGTCAGAGAGCTGATCAAGTAATTATTTTATAATCGAGACATCGCCTGACAAAATCAGCATTACTTCAAGTTAATGACGGCAGCTGTGCTGTACGATCAGTTACTGTATATCAACGTTGAAAATGATCGATCACAGAAAGTTAGGGGTGACTAAAGGTAGTTTGTTTAACTTTACTGTCACACAGCCTCTGACCCTCACTGAGCAGCTTACATATTTGTTTTATTAAAGCTCAGTTTTCCCTGAACACAATGAAACACCAAGCTGGAGTTTTGGACATTTCCACACTGGAGAAAGTTTTGGAAAAGCTATGTTTTGAGGGGAGAAAAGCACTGTTTTAGTCTGGATGGAGGCTGAAACGGAGAGAAAAAGATTTGTTCACAAATTTAACAGGCTTGTGTGGATGTACTCTTTGTTGTTACTAAATATTTACACCTGCCAACTACTAGGTGTAGCAATAACAATGATCACATGATGAGTTTGCGCAATCAAACTAACAATTGGGGTATTTATAGTGTGCAGGCCTCACTCCTACATAATAATAACCGTAATCAACTACACACATCTTGGCATGTTAAGGGTTACTCTGGGCCACTTGTGAGAAACTGATTTAAAAAAGAAAGGTCAAAGCAGCAGAGGAAATGTTCTGACGTTTATTCCCCAGTGTGAGTCAAACTCTAAAAACACTGCATTCTACAATAACACAACTTGACAGTGTCTTTTCATTAGACCCTTCTCACCTGGTAAAACCCATGTTTGTATTGCAGCAAGTTTGATATTTTAAGCTGAATATCCGTATATATCCATATAATATTTTCTCAGACTTTGGAAAGCTCCTCCAGAGCCACAGAGGACATTATACAACTGTTTTCTGAGTAGTGATGAGTAAATTGATCTTCATGTGTAAAATTTGTGGAGTGCCCCTTTAAATATAATGCTTCTTGGTCCATCAAAGCCCTTATTTTATGGTCTGTTACTGCTGCACTGACTGCAGTGGTGGCTGGTGGAAAATGTTCTAGGTAGGGCTGTGCCACATCCAGTCAATTTCAGCAAACATCCCAGTATGATTTAATGCAAAAAAGTGAAGGTATCGCAAAAGAATTCCTACTTTGCAGTTAAATATTGAACAATTATTTTATTCCAAAATGAAATAAAGCAGTGAGTAACACCTTTACAAACACATCAGGATATCTTATTATGGTCACCCACACAGGCGAATTCAGTATAATATAAAACATGTAAGAGAAAATGTTTATTTCTTGAGATGCCCCTATGGAGCTTGTTTTGTGGTGGAGACCAACAGGGAGACAAAGATCAGGAGAAGTAAACTTGAAGTGCAGTTAGTGGCGTTAAGTTGCTATAAGCATGAGAGTCAGGAGCTCTGAGGTGCAGAGATAGGAAACTCCAGCAAACTTCTGCTTCAAAACCTCACCTTACTTAAAGGCACAACCTGGTGGCAGAAGCTGCATAAAGTCACTTAATTATGAACACTGGATCCTGGAAAACATGTTAGATCAGTAACATTACATCTTGGAATATAAACATTACTTACATAGAAATTAATTTAAAAGTGAATAAAATTGAATTATACTCAAAAATAAATTGTGGGGTCTCTGATAACCAAAACAGTTAACAGAAGGAAATACCCAAAATAATAACTTAAAGAACCTTGTAAATATCAGTTGACGTCTCACACATGGAATAATTTGAGATTTGTTTTATAAATATAAATTCATATAATAAAAATTGAAATAACTATGCACATCGCACAAAAACACACACTGTTATTCATTGTCCATTTGAAGCGCTGTAGCGATGGTGTCAGCGGTTGGTAATAAACTCGAAAAACCGCTGTTGGATGTTACTGTTGGCGTCAATGTAGCTCAGCACAAGCACCAGCTGGCAGTGGGGGGAAATGTCCGTCGTCTCGTCTGCTTGAATGTAATCCTTTAGCACTGACAGAATGCAGTCCAGCAGCTCGGTAACGTTACTGACTTTGACTGCCTTTAAAACGATAACTTAACAGGCGCTCCTCCAGTACACGGTCTATGGAGGCAACAAAATCCACCAATCCCCTGAACATGCCAGGGTTGTCCGAGGAGTTGGTCTCGTCATGCCCACGCAAGGCCGACTCAAAAGCCCCACAAAAGTACACACAATCGATTATTTTGAATAAAATATGCCCGTTTATATCCACCTCCTAACTGTGTTTCCTCATTGCGATCCTGTGGCCGCCGTCCAGCTACATAGCGATGTTCACTCTGCTTAATATGGCTAACGTTAGCTGGACAGAATTATCCATGTGTGCCCTGGTGTTCTCATGTTTCCCTGCTTTCTCAGACACGTGCTTCATATCCCTCACTCCCATAACTGTCCATGCTGGATCTGTCAGTTGTTTGTCACAAACACACAGAAATAAGCTGGTCCTTCTGTTTATCTGTTTGTGTGGTACCAGATTTATGACCTTCCCTCTTGATGGGATACATGATGTGTTTGTATCCACACAGGTCAGTCATCTGTTTGATAATGAGGGCACTGTGGCTTTTGCTATGTTCATGGCAATCTGGGGTGAGTCTCTGACCTGATCTAATGTGATCTACTGTGGTGTGGAGTTCCTCTTTAATCAGTTGTCTGTGTGTGTTTTCAGCCACTCTGTTCCTGGAGCTGTGGAAGAGACACAGAGCCAGACATGTTTCTCAGTGGAAGGTCTATGACTGGTGCGAGGAGGAGGTACTGCTTTCTGCCTAAACTCACAGGTCATACTGTATCTTTGACAAAAGACAAATCTACATCTGAGTCTAGAGCCTGCGTAGTTATCTGTAGTGTTGTGTTGCACCTCACTAATGGCATCCCTACAGTATAGTCACATGCAGGTACCAAAAATCTCAACCTGTTTGAAACATGTTTAATTCTTTAGGGTATCAAACTGAGCTCAGTTAAATGAATGAAAAAAAGTTAGTTCTGTAAATGTATCATCTGAATCATGGACATGAACCCCAAACCATAGCAGCAAAAATAATTCAGTAAATGAAAACCACCAAAAAACCTGTAAACTTGCAGCCACAGCTGCAGTGATGTAATTATTTTTCATCATATTATTGTGTAAAATGACGTGAAAGATTAAATTCTCATTTTCAACACAGACCTGCCCAAGAGACAGGCTTTAAAACATTATTACAATGTTAAATACAAACAACTGACTGAGACAACTCCCACACACTACAAGAGTATACACAACATCTAGTTAATATGCAGTAAAACAGCATACACAATATCCACGTAATATGTAGTTAAACAGTATACACAATATCATCATATAAACAGGTATGATTTTCCAAAACGATCTAAAATAAAGTTAGAACTTGTCAGAGCTTTTGCTCTCAGTCATCAGGTTACTTGTTTTTTTTTTGCTCTCAGTCATCAGGTTGCTTGTTTTTTTGTTTTTTTTTGGTTCAATCTTCTCTTTTTAAATTCTGTAAACAAACATTTATGTGCAGTAAAGTTAGAGCCTGCAGGGAACACACATGCTGTTTTTAACAGGCTGTGCAGCTTTGTTAGTGACAACAGTGTCAGTAGACCCATCAGCTGGATGATACTGGGAAAATGACTAGTGAGATACTTTAAATTACAGAATGAATTGCTTAATTAATTCTGGATGTATTGCATAACCGCAGCTTTGCTGGCAAGTTTCTTATTTCTAAATGAGGGTTTTAATTTACTGAATTATTTTACCTGCATTCATAATGCAGATAATACATTTACTGATGTTTTATTTTTCATTTATGATATGTTTTTTAAATTCCTCTGAGCTTAATTTGGCAACCATAATTCTTGACCTACAAAAAATCTTAACTCAAGGTCTACTTACTGGCTTTTTACTGGATCTTTTACCCCATCTCATGGTCTTCATGAGTACATCGAGTTTGCTCAATTCTCGTGGAGATGGCTCAATTGTCATTATCATGTTGGAAACTTTTGTATCACCATAACTGAGTCACATGAATGCATCACCTGAAGCTTTGTTATGTCATTCTTTTCTGAAACCTGTTATGATGTTGGCTGATCCGGGTTCAGGGGGTTGACCCCAATATCAGCCTGTTTCAGATATGTCAGATGTATGGCAACAGCTGATCTCTATTCATAATGAATGACTGATACAAACAAGTTTGTAGTTGTGGGTTTTGTTCAGATGATGATCACTGCCAATATTTACATTGAAACCAAATGAAAACCAGCTAATTTTTCTGAAGAAAGTCCTTGTTAAAGCACTTGATTCCTGGACTCAAAAGTCCTTGTAATATACTTTAATGTGTGTTGACAGGAGGAACTGATTCTGGAAATTGTCAATGATCCAAACTGTACACCAAAACAGTTCAGACAATCCTACCTGCGCAGCACTCTGGTCCTAATTCTGGTAACACTCATGGTAAGGCGCACACACACACACACACACACACACACACACACACACACACACATACACCTGAAGCATCTGTAGTCTGATACCTAAAAGTAAGCGTGTTGTTTAAATGCAGAGTGGGCTGAACCACTACCTGACAGGAGTGATTCAGGGCAAAAACATTTCTCAGGAAATATATCTTCCTGGGAGGAGATCTGCACAGATCACTGACTACTGACTATCACAGGAATGTTCAATAACTACTGACATGTTCACCTGCCAAACTGACCAAAAGATCAGTTTAATCTTCCTTGAATGACAGCTGTAAAGCTTCAAATCAGATTGCAGCTTCACAGAACAGAAAATAAATTAAGACCAGAGCAACAGAGGATGAGATCAATATTCTGGATGGACTGCAGCAGTGTCAGCAGGAAGAAAAAGCAACATGTCACTTTGTTTGTTTGTGTTCCAGTTAATACTGATCATCGGTCTCGCTCATGCCCTGGTGGTGTTTCGAGTGGTGGCCGCCCCATTGATGTTTGATGGCAGGTGGGAGTTTATCAGGGACCACGCCAACACTGTGGCTGTGATGCTGGGAGCTGTGCTGCACTACCTCACCATTCAGATCATGACCCGGGTATGTATACCTGTATCCTGATGTCTAATGTCTGCTGAACTGAAAGAACAGGAAAAACGCCTGTTTTGTCCAACCTGGGAGTGTTCACGTATTATTCCAAGGTGGTTAACCGTAGTGCTAATCTTGTAGCCACACCAGCCACAGCCTAAATTAGCTTAATTTGTTGTAGTACGTATTTGTAGCAGTTCGTTGCCAAGTGAAACCAGACACAAACAAACTATAAAATGAGCTGAATGGATTGTATTACTGTTAATATTGGATTGTATTTGGATGTCAGCGGTGGTGCATTTGCAGCCATTCTGTAGTTATTTTCACCAAGTGGGAGTTATTGTCGCTGTCAGAAATTCCTGATATCTCAGACGCAAAATTAGAAGTCAGAGGCTGGTGTGAACCATTTTTCCCACTCTGCTGCTCATGATTACGGTTTAAATGATATGACGTTAACACCACATCAGATCCACACCCTGATCCCTGATGATCTGGGTAAACATGAACCATTTGTACTGAGGTAAAGAAACACCCTGAGTTTTGTTTGTTGGTTTTAATATCCTCCTGCCCTCTGTTGGTTACGTACACTATGACCTTGTGACCCTGATACAGATGTAGGCAGCCTGCAATTATTGTGCAGCTATTGTGCACAGCGAGGGCTACTGACACTGTCAACTTCTGTGGAGCACTAGTGAATGGAGCATGCTCTTTAAAGCTTATTCAGTTAAATTCAATACAATTTTATTTATATAGCGCCAATTCATAACAGAAGTTATTTCATTGCAAACACCACTTAGAATTTTTAAAATAATAATAATGTAATGGTAGTGGTAATATTAATAAAGTAATAATAATAGAAATGATAGTCATAGGAATAATAATGACAATAATAGTAACAGAGCCAATAACAACAACTGTAGTAGCAGTTGTCGAGCAGGAACACGGGGGCAGCAGGTGGCCCACAACCACAGATCCAGACTCTGCAGCTTCAGAGGTAGAAATACCTGCTGAAAGCAACAGACGGAGAGAGGAGAGAAACGAGAAAGCACAGAACTACGGGAGAGAGAAGATGTCGAGTTAGTAACATGCATTAATGGGATAAAAATGCATACAGATGGAGAGGGAGAGGAGAGAGGAAAGAGGTGCATCATGGGAAGTCTCCCAGCAGTCTAGGCCTATAGCAGCATAACTAAGGGATGGTTCGGGACTCATCCAAGCCAGCCCTAACTATAAGCTTTATCAAAGAGGAAAGTCTTAAGCCTACTCTTAAATGTGGAGATGGTGTCTGCCTCATGAACCCAAATTGGGACCTGGTTCCAGAGGAGCTTGATTACTGAAGGCTCTGGCTCCCATTCTACTTTTGGAGACTCTAGGAACCACAAGTAACCCTGCATCCTGGGAGCGCAGTGTTCTAGTCGGATAATATGGTATTATGATATCTTTAAGATACGATGGTGCCTGACCATTAAGAGCTTTAGTACAATTATGTTACACAAGCCAACACAGAAGGGAGGGGGAAAAAAGACAAAAATAAAAGTAAAGTAAAAGCAAGGCATTCAACTCACCATCTTCTAAAGCAGTGTACTTTAAGAACACTGGAAATGTCTGTTACTTTGAATGGTCTTTAAACGTCTGTGCTTTGAGTGTTTTCAGTTCATTCTCAGCAGAAGGAGTCTACATACAATAGATGGGTTTCCCGCTGGAAACCACTTAAATTAATTATCCTGGCATTTCCAAAACATTTTTTTAACCACGTCACCTTTGATAGACTTCTGCAAGCTCTGTTCTGGCTACATAGCATGACACACATTCCAGTGAGAAATGGCAGCAAGTGGCAATGATAACTGCTCTACAGGTAGAGAGAAATGTACTGTGTCTTAAAGGGACAGTTCACCCCAAAATTAAAAATACATATTTTCCCTCTCACCTGTAGCGCTGTTTATCCATCTAGATTGTTTCGGTGTGAGCTGCAGTGCTTTGGAGATATATAACGGGACTATATGGCGCTCGGCTTGTGGAGCTCAAAGCGCCCAAAAGAAAATACATTTGAAAAACTCCGCAGCAACGTCTCTTTCCAGAAATCATGACCTGGTTACTGAAGATAATCCACAGACCTTGTTTTGAGCAGTGTCATGTAGGAACTATTTTCTTTCTACCGATAGTTCCTACATGAAACTGCTCACAACAAATCTGTGGATTATCTTGAGTAACAAAAGATAAGAATACAATAAGAGAGTTTTTTGCGTATTTCCTCTGCATGATATGGCTCGACTCAACTCGCTTTTGGTACCTCTGCTTCGTTTTATACTGAAGACAGTACTCCCTCAACGTAGGCGGAGTTGATCGTCATAGCGACGCTATTCCAGGAGTTGGTTAACAACACACAAGAGCTTTACTTTGGTCTTGAGAAGGTGCAGGCTTTATTCACTGACAAACTGTAATCTACACTGTACATTTACTGCGAGGTTGACAACTTCACTGCTCACCTTTTCCTCTGTACCGTTCGCATTTACCGCCACTCTTTGCCACTCTCTCTCTTGCTCAACCACACACTCTCTACGCTCACGTGTCTCCCATCCTGCCGGCTCACCCTTTTTACAAAGACATCGATTCGGTTCTGTTACTACCTCATCTGCCGGCTCAAAGGCTGTAGCGTAGGTTTATCTCCAAAATATCCAAAGTAAGAGTTGGCTGACAGGAGGATTATCACAATCCTAACCTGTCACTTTAAAATTATTGATATAAATAAATTGGATAGACCTGGATAATTTGTTACCCGCGGTACAAAAGTACACAAGATAAAATAGAATACAAATCTTCAATTCAGTTTCATCAATTAAATCTTGTTGTATTTAAACCAAACAATATTCGACTCAAATGGTTATGGCTAATACTAAACATAGAAATCTCTCACTCACAAAATGGGATTAAAATCAACAGAAATCAAATTCAGTCCTGATATGAAAAACTAATGTCCCTTAATTAAATACATTAAACAATGACTCCAGATAATCTTCAACCTTCCCGTGAAGGAGGTAGTGAGTGAGTTGTGGGTGTGTGTGAATATTCAGGGGGAAAAAGTTTGTCCTTTCCAATCAGAATGAATACAGTTCAGTTGAGAGAGGGGTGAGTGTGTATGTGTGTGTTTGTTGGGGGCTCTAATGTCCAAGGAGGGTAGAAGATGAGGGGTAATATACCTTAACCTGAGGCAGGAGAATAGGAGAAGCCTGGAGAGTTGCAGGAGACTTAGCTTTTGTAGGACCGACACAGACTGCATCCAAGCGGGTCACAGAGGTAGTTGAAGATTCATCCAGACCCACTCCAGGGATCAGCACATTCCCAGCTGCACCTTGTTGCCTAGGAAAATTCAGGAAATCCAGCCGGTTCTTGGAACAACTGCCACTCTGTTTATTTTTATATACGTCACTGTTTTCTTTTTAGAGCGAAAATGTCCAGAAACTGGATTAAACTTCTAGTTATTGCCTCTTTCAGCCACTCTCACTCCTCTTTCTATTTTCCTCCATGCTGCTTTTGTTAGTTTTTTCCCTTTCCCCAGCTCACAGGTGTGTCTAATTTATCTCCTCACCTTCCCACCTTCCTTCTTGTCAACATAGAAAAGGGCTATTCTGTACTCCCCCCTCGCTAGAAGGCAGAACAACAATTACCCCCCATACCGATTGTACGGTGAGGTGGATTAACGGCACAACAATCCCGCCTTGAACAGGCTGTGTAAAAGGACTTGGTTAAAAAGGCCCAACAAAGACTCTTCTTCCTCAGGAAGCTAAAACAGGCCCAGCTCCCACATAAACTGATGCTGCCAGCACATTGTCGTGATGGAGCTCCCAGACCTGGACACTGTCTATGCCAGTCGACTGAGGAAGAAGGCTAGTATCAGGGACACCACACACCCCGGCCACTCCCTGTTTGAACCTCTGCCATCCGGCAAACGGTTGAGGACAATAACATCCTGCACTAATAGACTGAGGAACAGCTTCTTTCCCAGGGCTGTGGCCTGCGGAATTTCATTGAACTTGTGTATAATGATAATAAAGATCATTCATTCATTCACTGATGACCTTGCTTGGAAACCTGTCTTTAAATGTTCTTACACCAAGCTCTCTACATCGTCTTTAAACTGACGGGAAAATCTTCAGACCACTGAGGAAACAGGAAGAAGACTCTGCTGGAAGCTCATGAAGAGCAGCTGATATACAATGTTGTGAAAAAGTGCTTTACATGTGTTTTGTGTGTGTTGTAGTGCCAAGTGCATGTTTGACACACTTAAATGTTTCAGATCATCAAACAAATTTAAATATTAGTCTAAGATAACACAAGTAAACACAAAATGCAGTTTTTAAATGAAGGTTGTTATTATTAAGGGAAAACAAAATCCAAACCTACATGGCCCTGTGTGAAATACTGATTGCCCCCTAAACCTAATAACCCTTAGCAGCAACAACTGCAATCAAGCATTTGCAATAACTTGCAATGAGTCTTTTACAGCGCTGCGGAGGAATTTTGGCCCATTCATCTTTGCAGAATTGTTGTAATTCAGCCACATTGGAGGGTTTCTGAGCATGAACTGCCTTTTTAAGGTCATGCCACAGCATCTCAATAGGATTCAGGTCAGGACTTTGACTAGGCCACTCCAAAGTCTTCATTTTGTTCTTCTTCAGCCATTCAGAGGTGGACTTGCTGGTGTGTTTTGGATCATTGTCCTGCTGTAGAACCGAAGTTAGCTTCAGCTTGAGGTCACGAACAGATGGCCGGACATTCTCCTTCAGGAGTTTTTGGTAGACAGCAGAATTCATGGTTCCATTTATCACAGCAAGTCTTCCAGGTCCTAAAGCAGCAAAACAGTCCCACACCATCATCACACTACCATCACTATATTTTACTGTTGGTATGATGTTCTTTTTCTGAAATGCGGTGTTACTTTTACGCCAGATGTAATGGGACACACACCTTCCAAAAAGTTAAACTTTTGTCTCGTCAGTCCACAGAGTATTTTCCCAAAAGTCTTGGGGATCATCAAGATGTTTTCTGGCAAAAATGAAACAAGCCTATTGTCGTAGAGTCTTTTGTGACCTCTTGGATGAGTCATCGCTGCGCTCTTGGGGTAATTTTGGTCGGCCAGCCACTCCTGGGAAGGTTCACCACTGTTCCATGTTTTTGCCATTTGTGGATAATGGCTCTCACTATGGTTCGCTGGAGTCCCAAAGCTTTAGAAATGGCTTTATAACCTTTTCCAGACTGATAGATCTCATTTACTTTCTTTCTCATTTGTTCCTGAATTTCTTTGGAACTCGGCATGATGTCTAGCTTTTGAAGATCTTTTGGTCTACTTCACTTTGTCTGCATTTTGTTTTCCCTTAATAATAACAACCTTCGTTTAAAAACTGCATTTTGTGTTTACTTGCGTTATCTTTGACTATTATTTAAATTAGTTTGATGATCTGAAACGTTTAAGTGTGACAAACGTGCAAAAAAATGAGAAATCAGGAAGGGGGCAAACACTTTTTCACACCACTGTATGTGAACAAACAAACCAGCGAACACACATATTCCTGCTCATATAAAGGTCTACCTGCCAACAATGTAATAACTAAAATAAGTCTCTCCTGTTTTCTGTCTTTCTGTGTGTCTCTCTCCTTCTACACCACCTGTAGGTAAACAGATGGGTCTCCCTCAAGCTGTGTCACATAGGTACAAAGTAGGATACTTTATTCAGTATGTTGTACTGCAAGTACTAGCAAATATACAAATGCAATACAAAGATATAGAAATACATTGATTTCTAGTTGAAATATATAAATACAATTCTATTATTGAATTTTATACAAAATCAAATATTCTGCAACATTTTGTCAAATATCTCACCAGTACATGAATGCAGTTCCATATGCTCTCTCTCTCTCTCTCTCTCTCTCTCTCTCTCTCTCTCTCTCTCTCTCTCTCTCTCTCTCTCTCTCTCTCTCTCTCTCTCTCTCTCTCTCTCTCTCTCTCTCTCTCTGTGTGTGTGTGTGTAAAAAGAGAAGACAAACTCATCTGCTGCCACAGAGAGAAGCTTCACAGTCAAGATGTTCACCTTCCAATTCTTCACCCTCTTCTCCTCACTCTTCTATGTGGCCTTCTTTCTGGGCAGGTACTCTGACTGTAACTGTGTGTCTGTCTTGTGTTCAGGGGAAAATATTTAGCCCTTCTCTTATACTTTTGCTAGAATGGTAAAGTAAATTTTATATATGGCCAAATATCACACATCACAAGTTACAGCATACGAGACCTTCTATCCTTAGACCCTGGATTCAAATAAGGAAAAACTCCCCCCTTTTCAATCATGAAACATTCAAAATGCACTGATATTGTTTTAAAGTTTCTACATCATGATGAGGTTAAATGTGATCTGTTGGTACACCCTTTCTCATGTATGCTCACAGATTCAGACATAAACATGATACCAAACCATGCACAATATTGTCTCATAAAGCTGCATTGGTGAGTGATCTAGTTAACTGTGGGTTTAAGTCCAAGAATTGACATAAAATAATGTATGTTAAGGTCATAGAAGCTACCAGATATGTTCAAATTCCTGACAGGAATATTATAAGACTTTTAAAGGAATATTATACAAAATAAACAGGCAAAGGTGAACTGAAATTTTACACAAAGTTTTGTCAAATTGTGATGAGGGTCATGTCAGTAGCTGAGATTTAAAGTAGCTTCACCTTTTCGGTCTTGTTATAGTTGCTTTTTCCTCCAGCATGTACCGCTGTGAAACTACAGGAGCTGTCTGACTGTAGACAGGTGTACTGTATACTGTATACAGTAACCAGCCTTAAGCCTTAAGCTTAGAAGGTCAAAATGCTGATTGTTGATGTGAATTTGATGTTTTCTTTTCAAAGGATAAACGGCCATCCAGGAGACTATGTGCGTATTGCTGGATGGAGACTGGAGGAGGTGAGGAGATTCACTTAGTTTTTAGTCATTCATACAGCATTTCTGCACAGTGCACCACAGTACTAAGCCTTAGATGTGTTTTGTGTGTGTTGTAGTGCCATCCTAGTGGTTGTTTGACAGACCTCTTCATCCAGATGGCTGTTATCATGCTGCTCAAACAGACTCTCAACAACATTGTTGAGTTCACTGTGCCGTGAGTGTGCTGTGTTTCCATTCACCATCTCCTGTAAGGCAGCAGGTGGTGATGCGTTAATGTCCAGTTCTACATAGTGTCAACCTAGACCTCATCAGAAAACATAGTGTACCATGGCATGTAACATGGCAGACTTTGCATTCATGTGAAGATGTTTTGTTTTCCAGGTGGTTGAAGAGCTGTTTGAGCAGAAACACTGCAAAGAAGCTGCAGAGAAAGTGTGGAAAATGTTACAGGAAGGCCTGCCGTGATGAACAGGGACGTGTTGAACCGTGTGACATTTGCAAACTTCGGGACTGGCTGCGTAACTACCACCTGGCCAACACTGATGCCTTCAGCTTGTTCAATGAGTTCCTGGAGATGGGTAGGTTCATGGTCTCCCCCTGACCCTCACACCTAAAAACCCAACTCACCAGTTTAGAAGGTGGTTTGTGTCCCTACACAAAGTCCCAGTACCTGACTGAGTAGAAGTTAAATGTGTAAGGAGGGGGATCGGGGAGCGTGTCCACACAGGAGGGCTGCGGGTAAAACAACTCAGGCTCATCCAACGAAAAAGTTAAACCAGGCTCAACTTTTGCTGCACCGCAACGTGACATCCGCTAAGGCGCTGCATGGAATTCAGTTAAATTAAATTAAATTAAATTAATTTGATTATTAATCAGCGCTATTGTACTTTTTTAAAGAGCAGTTGCCTGTGGTTATTTTGTGTATGTATTTTAATAACAACTGGTTCAATTCAATTTTATTTATATAGCGCCAAGTTATCTCATCGCACTTTTCCTATAGAGCAGGTCTAGACCATAGTCTTTATAATATTATTTACAGAGACCCAACAAATCCCACCATGAGCAAGCACTTGGCGACAGTGGCAAGGAAAAACTTCCTTTAATAGGCAGAAACCTTGGGCAGAACCAGACTCAAAGGTGGGCGGCCATCCACCGCTGCCGGTTGTGTTGAGAGAGAGAGAGAGAGAGAGTGGGAGGGGAATGATCGTGATAGGAATATTAATGATAATAATAGTAATAAGACTAATAATAACAGTTGTAGTAGCAGTTGTCAAGCAGGAACACAGGGGGAAACAGATGGCCCACACTCACAGATCCAGTCTCTGCAGATCTGGAGGCAGAAATAGCTGCTGAAAGCGACAGAAGGAGAGAAGGGAGAGAGATGAGAATGCACAAAACTACAGGAGAGAGATGTCGAGCTAGTAACATGCATTAATTGGATAAAAATGCATACAGAATGAGAGGGAGAGGAGCGCAGTGCATCATGGGAAGTCTCCCGGCAGTCTAGGCCTATAGCAGCATAACTACGGGATGGTTCAGTGGATGAAGTCCTGGAATACGGAGGGGGCGTTGGCCAGGCCATACGGCATGACTAGGTACTCGTAGTGGCCAGTGGGTGTTACGTGGTCTTCCACTCGTCCCCCTCGCCTTACCTTGACGAGGTTGTACGCGCTGCAGAGGTCCAGCTTGGTGTAGACAGTGGCACCGCGGAGCTGTTCCAAAGCTGCAGGGACGAAGGGAAGAGGATAGCGGAATTTGACTGTGATGCGTTTGAGTCCCCGGTAATCCACACAAGGCCGCAAGCCTCCATCCTTTTTGGCCACAAAAAAGAAACTGGATGCCGCAGGTAGAGGGTCGGATGTATACCTGGGCTAAGGCCTCCTCAATGTACTCCTCCATGGCTTTTTGCTTGGGGATAGACAGAGGGTAGATTTTTCCACGGGACACTGGTTCACCCGGTATGAGATCGATGGCACGGTCCCATGGCCGGTGTGAAGGCAATCTGGCGGCTCTCTTAGGGCAGAACACATCCCTGTAGGTGGCGTAGCAGGTCAGAATGTCCACAGACTGTTTCTCTCGCGGACTCTCGATGGAGGTGGTGCAGACCGGAAGTTTCTTCGGACGAGGAGGGGATGGTGAAGTTAGGCGAGGGAAACAGTCTGGGAAACAGGAACGACCTCACTGCAACACTTTGCCAGTGGTCCAGGAAATGATGGGGTTGTGTTGTTCAAGCTAGGGGCGCCCTAAGATCACCTCTGTGGTCAAGCCCTCCAGAACCAACAGGTGTTGTTATTCCTCATGCAGCACTCCCACTTGGATGGTGACGGGGCCGGCGGGCCTTTGGACACGGGCGCTGCTGAGGGGTCTTCCGGTCACTGCGTGGATCTGGTAAATTGAGAGCGTGGATGTGGTCTTGAGGTGGAGCTGGCAGCAGAGGGCACCAGAGATGAAGTTGCCAGCTGACCCAGAATCGATGAGGGCTTGTACTGGGAGGGATATGTCGGGAGTAATCAAGGTGATCACTGTAGATAGCGGTTTCAAATTCTTGATGGTTGGAATGATGGCACTCACCAGGGGTCGGAGAGGGCGAACGGGACAAGAAGAGATGCTGTGACCTGCAGTTCCACAGTACAAGCACAACTCACAGGTCAGCCGTCTCTGCCGCTCAGCTGAAGTCAACCTGCTATTTTCCAGCTACACGGGCTCTCGGTCTGGTTCTGGAGGGCGGTGACTCTCTGGCTGGCGGAGGGATGATATAGAAGACTGCTGGTCCTGGTGTTCGGTCAAACACACCTGCATACGGGTGGCGACTCGAATGGCTAGCTGGATGAATCTCTCGAGACCGATGGTGTCCTCGTATGCGGCGAGATGCAGCCTTACTCTGGGATCCAATCCCTGATGGAAGGTGGTAATCAGGGATTGTTCTTTCCACCCACTAGTGACGGCAAGGGTTCGAAACTCCAAGGCATAGTCGTTCACTGAGCGGGAACCCTGCTTGAGGTGATAGAGGCGTTCACCTGCGGAGGTGTTCCCCGCTGGCCTCCTGAACACCTCCTTAAAATGGGAGAGGAAGTTCGTCAGGGATTGGGTCACCAGTCCATCTTGGGCCCAGATGGATTCGGCCCATTGTAGCGCACGCCCCTGGAGCTGAGAGATGATAAAGGCTACCTTGGATCGCTCGGTCGGATAAAGGGAAGGCTGCATCTCCAGGACCTGCGAACACAAGCCGTTGCAATCCTTCACCGAGCCAGAGAAGGGTGTTGGTTTGGCCATGGGACTGGCGTATCCTGGAGATGGTGGAGTGACGGTGGTGGATGCGGAAGTGGAGGGTGGTGTGGAGACAGGCGGTGGAGCGATGAGGCCACGGCGCAGGATATCCACCCGCTCCTGGAATGGGTCCGTGGCATTTTTGCTGTCGGTGGTCCGGTCTTCTGTTACAGACAGAAGGGCAGGAGACACCGAGGTGGAGACAAAGATGGTTTTATTTACAATGGTATGACAAGCAGTGAGTTGAGTAGTGGATGATGGTTACTTATACCGTCCTTGTTTAGCTGTGGTTGAAGATCGGGAGCAGGAAACACACACTGGAGACTGGAGAACACGGAACTGGAGACAGGAACACTGGAGAGGAGACACATACAGGAAAGGGCTGGAGTCCGAAGCGTTGTCTGGTTTGGCAGGGAGTATTGTCCTTGTAGAAACGAGACCGGACACTGACTGAGGTTAGTCGGGTGTTTATATACTGGAGTTGAGGCGATGCAGATGAGGATCAGGTGTGTGATTGGAAACAGGTGTTTGATTAGAACTCTGGTGAGGGAGTGCGCTGTGGTTGTGAGGTTGTGGAGCCTGGCGTGTCCGTGACACTCGGCCAGTGCCTTGAGGAATGTGAGTATTAATATGACTGGGCGGAGTGGATTCATTTAGGCTAACATATTCTTCATGACCCAGCCAGGTTTCAGCAAGACAAAATAAGTCAATATGATACTCTGATATTAAATTGTTCACTAGTTCACTTAAGATGACAGAGATCTGATGTTTAGGAGTCCACATTTAATTATCCTGTTTTGTTGTGCTATTTCAGTGGAGGTACTTTTGTTTAGATTTTTATATATAACTCCTCTTCAGTTAACTTTTGGTTTTATTAATTTAAGTGGTCGGGGGGCAGACACCATCACTAAGGAGTTTTGGGTGGGTAACTGCTCTGGAAGCGCAGAGAAGTGTGTAGGTCTGCATCTCTGCCTCCTGGTCTCAACTCTGGGTTGTCATGGTTTTGGTCCACTAACAAACTCGGCCAGATTTCTAGATATGAGAGCTGCTCTGTCCAAAGTGGGATGAATGCCGTCTCTCCTAATCAGACCAGGTCTTCCCCAGAAAGTCCGCCAATTATCTACAAAGCCCACATTGTTTGCTGGACACCACCTCGACAGCCAGCGGCAGAATGAAGACATGCGGCTAAACATGTCATCACTGGTCAGGTTTGGCAGGGGCCCAGAGAAAACTACGGAGTCCGACACCGTCTTTGCATATGTACACACCTCAACATTAACTTTAGTGACCTCTGATTGGCGTAATCGGGAGTCGTTACCACCGATGTGAATAACAAACTTACTGTATTTACGTTTATCCTTAGCTATCAGTTTTAAATAGGATTCAGCGTTGCCCGCTCTGGCCCAAGGAATACATTTGACTATGGTCAATCATTGGCCAATCAAATATATGCCGGCAGACATTCCTGGCAGATTACTTTGTAACGTGAATCTCTGTGATGAAGTGTGATTATGTGATGAGTGGTAAAATCCTGTCTGAGTATTATATACCTCTGTAGAGTGTTTTGGTTTCTGATAAACCTTCACATTCACGTATCTGTTACTCAAACTGGACTTCCACGATTGTATTTCATGCCCCACCTTAAACAATACGCCCCCACCAATGCAGCCCCATGCGTTGTTGGAATGCAGGGCTGATTTTGGTCTGAAAGTGGCCTTAGGCAGTACAGACAAGTGATACCTGCAGAGACAAACGTGTGATCCATGTTGTCAGTCGATCATGTTGTTTTGTGTTGATGCTGCTCAGACCTGCTCATTGGCTGAGGATCACATTCCAACCTGTGGCAGCTCTTACTGCACATGCCTACTGTATACAGTACAGATATGCAGTATGTAACTTCTAGTACCTAACATAATTTTATACTTTGACAGTATTCGTTATTTCCTATTTCTCAAAGGTAGTCATACAGTTGTATGTAAACAACACACATTTCTACTAACTTGTTAAACTCATAATGCTTTTTGCACCAGAGGACAAAATTAAATATCTAGTAAAAAAGCTTAAAAGAATTTCCATGGTACTAACTAATTGTCCGTCCCTTCCAGTGGTCCAGTTCAGTTTCACCACCATATTTGTGGCAGCATTTCCCCTCGCCCCTCTGCTGGCTTTCATCAACAACATCTTTGAGATCCGCCTGGATGCCATCAAGATGGTCCGCCTGGAACGACGACTGGTTCCAAGGAAGACCAACGACATTGGTGAGCTGTGTGTCTGTCTATGTACAAGTCATTTTTAAAGCACTTGTTTTATTTCCGAACTCCTGAACTGTGTCAAGATAGACACTTTTACAATTCAAAAGTCATCGAATCTTTACCAAGTTTGATGTATAACATATTTAGATGACTGTCAGTGGTCTCTTTGAAAATACAAAGTTAGTATTTTTTCTTTTCTAGAATATGTGAAGATGTTTATCTATTTTCACCTGAGAATCATGTTACCATGAAGGGTTTAAGACAAGTATGTTGGCTTGACTGACAGGTCAATCAGTCAGTGTTGTCCTTTTTCAGCTCCTTGGTTGACAGTCACTTCCACAGAGTAAACTATTACTGATATATGTGTGTAACAGTACTGTCTTCTGTCTGCATGTGTGTGTGTGTGTGTGTGTGTGTGTGTGTGTAACATTACTATCTTCCGTCTGCAGGTGTGTGTGTGTGTGTAACTGTACTGTCCTCTGTCTGCAGGTGTGTGGACGAAAGTATTGGAGGCCATTGGTGTGTTGGCAGTAATTGCTAACGGTCTTGTCATTGGAGTCTCATCAGACTTTATTCCACGCCTCGTCTACCGTTACCGTTATGGACCCTGTGCTAATGGAAGCACTCACACACAGTCAGTCATGTTTCAGCTGGTAGAGACACCTGATAACACGTCAGCAGACTGTATCATGTCTCATAATTTGTGTTTTGTGCGTTTGTTGCAGCTGCATGCAGGGCTACATTAATGACACTCTGTCCACGGCCTTTGTGACACACCCGGCAGTTCGACAGGACTTTCTTCGAGATCAGATGATCACAGACAGCGGCTTGAACGTAACACAGTGCAGGTGAGAAGACCTTACTCTTACTATGCTCAGTCAAACATAACAGAAAAATCAGTCACAGATCTGATAAACGTGACAACCTGTCTCTCTGTGCGTGTCTGCAGCTATAGAGACTACAGGAGTGATGAGGACTACACTCTGACTTCTCAGTTCTGGTTGGTCTTGGCTGTGCGCTTTGCCTTTGTCATCCTGTTTGAGGTTTGTACTCCAGATTTGGGTTAGACAGTGTTGTCCTCTTGAACTGAAAAGGCCAGTTAAATAGTTTCTGAGGATGTCATGTGTGTGTTTCTGCAGCATGTTGTGGTGGTGTGTAAGTTTATAGTGGCCTGGTTCGTCCCCAACAATCCCACTGTGGTGAAGAATGATCGGCTGCTCGACAAACTGGCTCGGCTGAAGGAGGAGCTACGGTAAGTCAGCAGTACCATGGGAAAAAGGTCAAATAACAAGAGATGAAGCTCTGAAAATACATAATCATGCTGTGGGAACACTGTCAGAACATCTCCTAAAGCTGTAGGAAGTAATCAGTAGCTGACAGAAACTGAAGACAGTGGACAGAGAGTAGGGATGTGGTGGAGGTTATATTTTGGATCGGTTTGACTCCCAGACTGACGTTCATACAGTTTTTTAACCAAACAGGTTATATAAATGAATGCTGTTATGTTAAAAACTGTGTTAATCATGTTAGCAGCTCTATCGATGGTAATGTCTGTCTGCCTGTAACTGTCTGTCTGCTACTGTCTTTCTGACTATCTGTCTGTAAATGTCTGTAACTGTCTGTAACTGTCTTTTTGTCTGTCAGCCTGTATCTGTGTGTCTGCCTGTAGTCTGTCTGTAGCTGTCTTTCTGTATCTGTATGTCTTTCTGCCTGTCTTTCTGTAGCTGCCTGTATCTGCCTGTCTGACAGTAGAAGCCATCTAAAATTGCTGGCTGATCTGTGGCTGACAGAAACACCCATAGTTGTTTTTACGCATTAGTTAACATAAAATATAGGTTATTGTCCAAATTTAGAGAGAGAGCTAGCAAGAAGGCTGAAAGAGACACAATAACCTCTAGTTACTGACAATACCTTCTACTCTGTGCCATGAAAGCACAAAAAGATGCATTATTCAACAGAACTGTGTGAAAAATGAAAGCAATATGGATGGGGAATCAATGATATACAGTAAGAAATAACTGTGTGTGACGATGTGTGCTGCACTCATCTGTGCCGCTGACTTTATCCGCTGTTAATAAGGCATATCATTTATCTAGACATAGAGTAGCCTACATGCTGTACAGCAACATGCTGGGAGAAACACAATGTTTTTTACACAAAGAAAGAAATAACTTAATGTATTACATTTGCGGAATTTACAACAAGGGACAAATAATTAAGAATTTATGGTAGAAAGCCTTTTTAAGTTTATAAAGTTACCCCTTCCAGTGGCGTCATGCTAGTGGTAGCAGCATGAGAATGACGGCTAGTCTAGATAGTTGAAAGGAAAATTACGATTTCTGTTTTCTCCTATTCACAACTTTGAATGTACAACTTAGAAGTTGCAAGCACACTTGGTGCCTTCCCCAGAGAGAAATCGCCACATCTCTCTATCCATGTTCTTTTGGAAACTAGATAGGTTAGGGTAACAGGGGAATTAAGGGTTGGGGGGGGGTTAATTTAGAGGTCACAAAGTTTTGTTTTGGGGTTTTGCTCTTTTTTCCCCCGTCTCGTTGCTTGGTTGTTGTTGGGGTTTTTTGTCTGTGTAAGTTGATAAAGCAGTTTTAGTTATAAAATATATGATTAGTTCATATTTACCTGGAAAATGACAGCTTTGGAAAAGAGTCTTAGCTTATTTGTGACATAACAGTAGTGGTAATATATTCATTCATACAGTTTCTTCTCTACCCATTAATGTCATTAATTCATCCTTTCTTCATATTTATTTTACAGGCATATACTAATATGTTGTTAATCTTGGATACAAAATTAAATGTTGACCCAAAGTTATTCCTCTTAGGCATCCCTTTAGGAAATCAAATGGGGAAAAAGAAAATGTATTTATTAAGGACCATACTTTTAATAGCAAAACCCCCCAGTTACAATCCTATGGTTGCAGGCACAACCCCCAAACATAAAACAATGGCAAAAAAGGTGAATGAGGTAATCATTATGGAAAAGATCACAGCTAAAATACAGCTGGAAGTGGACATTTGTATGGATATATGGTCACCATGGATATTAGCCATGTCAAAAAGCAATGAGCTAAAACATAGAAAATTGCTATGTCTCCTGTGTTTTCTTAAATTATTTTATTGTTTGTTTATTATTTTTTTTCAGTTATATCAGGTTTGTTCTTGTTGTTTCTTTGTTTTTTGTTTCTTATTCATATGTCTCTATTCCATGAAATTCTTATGTAAAGATATATAAGAGAATGCGGAGATGTTTATTTAGTGAATGTATGAATTGTATGAACAAATAAGAATAAAAAAAAAAGTTACCCCTAACTCAACAACTCACAAAACTGCGCACATTTTTACGAAGTCTGGAGACTTTATTACGGTTACTGTTTACTGTATTTGTAAAATACAGTGAAAGGAGCCAGGACCACAGGCAAGTACTCACCAAGTCCAACTAAAGTTGACGGACCAATGTGGCGAGTGGTGAATACATCAGCACCAAAATTACAAGAACAGGCTAGTGTCACTTCAAATTTAATTAGAAAGTGATCTGACATCACAGATGGGACAAGAGAGATGGTCAGAGCAGAGACATGTATACTACGATAGAATCAAGGCTGTTACCACTGGAGTGAGCAGGTTCATGTACAAACTGAGTGAAACCAAAAGAATCAAGAAGTGCCAAATAAGTGAAATCATCAATAGCCTGAGCAGCATGGGCATTGGTGTAATCAGGTGGAGAAGCTTCTTTTAATGTTAGGAAAACATTTGGTTTCAGCCATGTTTCACATAAATCAATCATATCTAGGCTATGCTGAAGAATCAAATAATTTATCAGTAAGGCTTTGATAGACAATGATCAAATTTTGAGGGTCTTGATGGGACTGCAGTTTTCTTTAGTAGGCCATTTATAGGGAGGGTCAAAAACCGGTTTGCAATTGGGAGAGTTGACTGCAAAGTGGGCGACGCAATCGGTTCCTTGCTCTTGCGAGCCTTCCCACTCCGCCAAACAGGCATAAACTCAGACGAGGCTGTGCTAATGCTATCACTAACAGGATTGCTATCAGGCCTGTGGCTAAAACTGAATAGACTAAGCTAGTAGGCAAGCCTAAGCTCTGAGCTAAGCTAATACGGCAGCAAAAGAGGCTACCACCTAACGCTAAGATTGATTTGAAAATATAGAGAGAGAGTACCAGTAGATATATAAAAGAGTGAAGATTAGGAGAGTGAAGAAATTAAAACAGAAAATGGAGGAGGGAGACAGAGTAGACACCGGTTGTCAATCTCACGGAAATCACAATGTACGTCACAGGAAGGATCAGCTGATGATAAGTCTGTCTGTAACTATCCATCAGTTGGTCCACCACTATGGTTCAGACTGAAATCTCAATAACTATTGGATGGATTATTATGAAATTTGGTTCAGACACTCATGTTCCCCTCAGGATGAATTGTGAAAACTTTGGTGATACTCTGACCTTTCCTCTAGCACCATCATCAGGTCAACATTTTAATATGTCCAATACTTTGGGTTATGACCATATACCTGCAAAATTAATGATATTCCCAGCAATCTCAGCTGTACTTTGTGTTTACTGCTAATTAGCTAATGTTAGCATCCTAACACACTAAACTGAGGTGGTGAACAGGGTTACATTACCTGTTAAACATCAGCATGTTAGCATTTGCACAGTGAGTGTATAAGCATGACAACCACTTCATAAATGCTGTACATAGTTCATATCTTAAAACTCTTGTTTACTTTTTTATGGCTTTACTTTATTCAAATAAATGTTGTAAACCACAACTGTAAAACTGAACATCATTTTATCCATAGGAGTTTTATGTCCCTGATATGTTCAGAAAACAAAGACTTGCTTATGTCTCTGCAGCTCTGTGGATCTCCACCTTCACCCAGCTTGACCTTTGTATGACAACATCTCAGTCTCACCGTGACACGAGTGTGGTTCTACGCTCTTCTCCTTGATCTATAATGTGTGTATTTTTGTTCTTTTTTTTCAGTGAAATAAAACGCAGCAAATCAACAGACGTCTGACCTCCGACAGCTGACATCAGATCTGCTTCTACTTCCTGACTGGTTGAAGTGTCAAAGGGAAAGATGGTGTCTTGTTATTATAATTTATAGTTGGTGTTTGAATACATGTCCTATGTCAGAAATATACCAACACTAATATAACCCACACTAATATAGTTATAACCGAAGCTCCACAGATGGTTATCACTTAATATTAACAATTTGTTTCTCATGATGAGACTGCATAATGATATTCCACATCTGATATTGTAAAGAAGAAATATTATTAATAATAATAACCTTATTTATATAGCACATTAAACATGCTAAAATAATTTAAATAAACAAATACCATCAGATTAAGAAAAAAACATACGATAAAAGTGAGTCTTAAGAAGCGATTTAAAGAAGGATACTGTTTGCCTGCCTGAGATCTGAGATTGTTTTAACTTAAGCTATGCTATAAAGAAAAAACTGTTGTACCAGCAGGGATACAGTAGTGCACAGAAGGTTCTGGTTACCACGCATAGAGCGTTTACGTTTACTCGCGGAGCGCTTGTCTGCCTGTCTATTCACATGAGGAGCGCAATGTGACCCTGCGGATCCAAGCGAATACGCAGACGGAGTGTTGCACCCCGTGTAAAAAGACCGTTAGTGGGGCCCTGCCAGAGGATCTCAAGCAGCGATCAGGCTCATAGGGAGTTAGCAGATCACAGATATAGGCTGTAGCCTGACCATTCAAGGCTTAAAAACAAGCAGTAAAATCTTAAAATCAATTCTAAAACTCACAGGTAACAAGTGAAGGGCAGCAAGGATTGGTGTGATGTGGTCGCTTCTCTCTCTAAAAGCCTGGCAGCAGTGTTTTGTACCAGCTGCAGTCTTTGGATGTTTCGCCTACTGATACCAGAATAAAGTGCACTGCAATAGTCAAGTTTGGAAGAGATAAAAGCATTGATGACCTTTTCCAAGTCTGCAGGGGAAAGGAATGCCCTGATCTTGGTTAGCTGTCTCAGTTGTGCAAAGCAGAACTGCACCACTTTAGTCACCTGAGCATCCAAGGACAATTCTGAATAAAAAATAACACCTATGTTGCCTCTTTTCGAACATTATTAGATAAGGCACCCAGACTAGTGGAGAGATTATTAATGTTGCTAGTACTGCGGCCACATGGTGTAGTTATAATTATCTCTGATTTGGAGTCGTTCAATTGCAGAAAATTTTTGGACATCCAATTTTTAATCTCGGTGAGGAAGGACATAATACAGGATGCATCCGTAGTACCAGGCTTTATTGGGACATGCAATTGGGTGTCATCTGCATAGCAATGGAAATCAGTGTCATGACTACGTATGATTTGACCCAGGGCTGGCATGTATATGATAAACAGGAGGGGACCCAAAATAGATCCTTGGGGGACCCCACAAAATAGAGGAGCACTAGAGGAGGAGGTATCTCCAAGCACTACAGAGAAGGACCTGTTAGACAAAGATGAGATTAAGCAATCCAGAGCCACATCACTGATACCAACATAGGTCTCAGACGATTGATTAAGATATCATGGTTCACTGTGTCAAAGGCTAAACTGGGGTCAAGGAGAATTTAAATGGAGTACAGGCCAGTGTTGGCTGTAAGCAGTAGGTCATTGGTGACCTTGACCAGAGCAATCTCAGTACTGTGATGGGTGCGGAAACCAGATTGGAACCCTAAGATTTGATTGTTATTCATAAAAGAAATCAGTTGAGTGGAGACAACTTTTTCTAAAATCTTTGAGAAAAATGGTACCTTGGAGATAAGTCTAAAATTACTTAAAAGAGAGGGGTTATTTAAAAGGGGGTAAACAGTGGCATGTTTAAAATTGGAGGGGAAAATACCAGTAGACAGAGAGCAGTTAATAATGGCTAAAATATCTGTACCAACCATCTGAAATACAGCTTTTAAAAACCAAGTGAGAATGCAGTCTGAAGGGCAGGTGGAAAATTTGCAACAGTGCATTGCAGGGTTGACATGTTCCATGTTAAAAACATTGGCGAGTTCCTCTACGGAGAGGCCATGTTGTTCACTGGTTTTAAAAGGTGTATTTGAGGCAGTAAAAGCTTGACAAAAGCGAGGACAGTGAGTTTAGGGGGCAGGAGCGAATCAGTGTGGTAGATTTGGGGTCAGGAGAAAGGAGTGGAACCTGGAAGAGCACTGCATTGTGATCAGAGATGGCAAAATTGATCAAGTTCACATCATCCACACAGAAACCATGGGAGAGCACAAGGTCAAGCATGTGCCTTTTGTCATGGCTATTAATATATTAAATCATATCCTTTCATCAATTTATTAAAAAAATACATACATTCCTTCCCTAAAACTTCTGCCAGACAGAGACCATTAAAATTTTTAATCTTTGATGTACAGTAGGCCTACGTGCTTTTAAATAATGTCTTTATTAATTGTATTCCTCTTCTCAGCTCCTGAATGTGTTTTGTCATCTGATTGTAACTGTAATACTGTATGGGTGATGCTGTAAATTTGTTCATTATGTGGAAAAATAAATCAAGCTTGCTCTGTCAACTGATTACCACATTGTGTTGGTATTTTAGGGGAAGTTACATCCTGAACTTTTATCAGTTAAGTTTTTGTCCACTTGTTTGCAGCAGAAACAAGTAGTAAACACAACACTGACATATTGTCACCTTTAAAGTTGATGTTTTGAACTTGTTGGCAAACAGCTGCTTATTTCCACATTCAGCAGTTACAGAACAACATGATCCTTCATCAGGAGGTGTGTTTGTGTCACCTGATGAATGTCAGTCCAGTATTCTCTCTGTAAGCTCTGTGTTTGTTCTCCAGCAGCTCATGAGGGAAATATCTGGCTCTTTAGCTGCTAGATGCTCCACTATGTTCACCAGATGCTGTCTGACTGGGTCTGGCTGCTGTCTGCTGCTGAGCAGGTCGTGTACTGTGGCTTTTTACAGCTTTTTCTCTGAACAAAGCCTGCCTGCTGTGTCTGGAAACAACACTGATGCGTCTGATGACAAAATAGGTTACTGCGTCCGGGGGAGTAATGTGCTAGAGATAGTTCAGTTCAATTCAATTGTATTTATATAGCGCCAATTCATAACAGAAGTTATCTCATTGCACTTTTCCTATAGAGCAGGTCTAGACTGTACTCTTTATAATACTAATTACAGAGACCCAACAAATCCTACCATGAGCAAGCGTTTGGCGACAGTGGCAAGGAAAAACTTCCTTTAAGAGGGCAGAAACCTTGGACAGAACCAGACTCAGTGGTGGGCGGCCATCCGTCACTGCCATATTAGGTATTGAGAGAAACGGAGAGAGAGAGAGAGAGAGAGAGAGAGAGAGAGAGAGAGAGAGAGGGGATTTGGGGGAGAGGGAGGCACAATACAAATATCACCTAGATTTTTTTTTTTTAATAGTTGAATAGTAATTGTGTTAAAAATCAGCATCAGTAACAGAGCCAATAACAACAACTGTAGTAGCAGTTCTCAAGCAGGAACACGGGGGCAGCAGGTGGCCCACAACCACAGATCCAGACTGCAGCTCTGGAGGCAGAAATACCTGCTGAAAGCAACAGAAGGAGAGAGGAGAGAAACGAGAAAGCACAAAACTACAGGAGAGAGATGTTGAGTTAGTAACATGCAGTAATGGGATAAAAATGCATACAGATGGAGAGGAGAGGAAAGGAGAAAGAGGAAAGAGGTGCATCATCTCCCGGCAGTCTAGGCCTATAGCGGCATAAGTAAGGGATGGTTCAGGACTCACCCAAGCCAGCCCTAACTATAAGCTTTATCAAAGAGGAAAGTCTTAAGCCTACTCTTAAATGTGGAGATGGTGTCTGCCTCCCGCACCCACATTGGGATGTGATTCCACAGGAGAGGAGCTTGATAACTGAAGGCTCTGGCTCCCTGTCTACTTTTGGAGACTCTAGGAACCACAAGTAACCCTGCATCCTGGGAGTGCAGTGTTCTAGTCGGATAATATGGTATTATGATATCTTTAAGATACGATGGTGCCAGACCATAAAGAGCTTTGTAGGTGAGGAGAAGGATTTTAAATTATATTCTGGATTTTAC
Source organism: Siniperca chuatsi (assembly GCF_020085105.1). Classification (NCBI taxonomy): domain Eukaryota; kingdom Metazoa; phylum Chordata; class Actinopteri; order Centrarchiformes; family Sinipercidae; genus Siniperca; species Siniperca chuatsi. Next base: position 38,116,902 of record NC_058042.1, read on the forward strand.
AGGGAGCCAGTGCAGAGAAGCTAATATTGGAGAAATATGATCTCTTTTCCTGGTTCTTGACAGTACATGTGCCGCAGCATTCTGGATCAATTGGAGAGTCTTAAAGGACTTATTAGGGCAGTTCTAGTTCTAGCGCATTACTCCCTGTACAATTACAAACTGTTGTTTTTTCATTTCTCTTTGTCTAGATATTAATAAAACAAGATATAACATGTTAATCAGTGAGCTTTAGAGGTGTGCCCGTTCTGGGCTACTGTAGAAACATGGCGGTGCAACATGGCTTCTGTGGAAGGGGACCCGCTCCCTCTGTAGATAAAACAGCTTATTCTAAAGGTAACGAAAATACGATTCTTATTTTCAGGCGATTATACACTAATGAAAACATACTTATAAATATTCTATTAAATTTCTGCCAATAGCTGCTCCTAAATGTTACACACTGGACCTTTAAGGAATGCCTTTTATTGACAGTTTGATTAATCATGTCATAATATTGTGAGAACAGTGTCATACACACACACACACACACACACACAATATCTCAGCCATAGTGTTCAAAGGAAATGTGCCCATTTCAAGTTTTGGGTATTAAATATGTAAGTCTATACACATGATGGTCCTGCACTGAGGCAAACCTCCATACACCTGGTCTGACAAGCTGCCATGTGATATGATACATATTGCCATCTTTCAAGTCTTCATTAAAAGTATCTTGCTTTAACAGGTGCCGTCCATGTGGTTGTGGAGAAGGGAGACCACATGGACATCATCCTCAGCTCTCAGAAAACTTATGAAGATGATGCTCAACTTACAGTTCATCTTTTCTGATGAAAGACAGACCCACAGTTTACAGTAGCAGCCTATGTGAATCAATGAAGGATCAATCCAGTTTAGTTATAGGTTCAACTTCTTTCCTGTATAGGATCTTCTTTTGTGCTATAACTGATGCGAGATAGTCATTGCATATTTTTACAAATACAGTTTAAAGAACTAGCAGGCTAGAGTTCAAGGATGAAACAACTACAGGGCACTAGTTCACACAGGTTAGGGTTAGGGGGTTAGGGTAGGGGAACTGAATCTGACCCCCAGCAAAGTGGGAGACAGGACGTGCACGGTCCTTCCCCCGGTAGTCCCTACCGGGAACTTAAAATATATTTGTTCTTTATAAGGGTTAGGTGAAGAAAGGGTTAACTCCCCACAGGGAGTTATAATGCACTGGCACTAGTTGTTCTTTGTGTTATAAGTTCATAAAATCAACATCTTTCTACTATGTGGTTTATAAAAGCTCTAAAACCCACCCCAAAAAAACAAAAAAACAAAACAGAAATACTAAAAGAACTAAAAAATGGAGTAAATGACCCCAGAGTCGAGCAGGCAAGGGGGCTCCGAGTTAATGCTCCTGTAACGGGGAGATTTGAGACACCACCTCCGAATCATAGGGATGAAGCACTCAGGCCTGATTCAGGAGAGCAGCGAGGCCAGAATAAAACCCACAATGTCCCTTTAATTTACCGTGTCTTTAAGTAATCAGAAAAACATGGTATTTAAAAAAGGTTCTGATGTAAAGGGCATTGGGGAAAACAGACAAACAGAACTGCAGCAGGGCGGTAAGTGCTAAAAGAAAAAGGTAAGTGCTTATCAAAAGAAGATGCAAAAAATTATATTAATAATAATAATAATATTAATAAGTGCTTCAATAGAAGAACCTGCATATAATAAATCATAATTGTACATAATAAAAGAATAAATAAATAAATAAATACACAAAAACACAACAAAAAAATCAAACAGAATAGCCCTGTTGCAGCAATGTCTGCCTAAGGTCCTGACCAATATTCAGTTTAAAAGTTTAAAATTACGAGCCAATGTCGTGTTGAAAGGTATGTTTTTAATTGATTTTTTCTTTGTCGTCCAGTTAACTGAGATCTTGCAGGGACCTGACAGGAAAGAAGGAGAGAAGAGAGAGATGTTCAACCATAGGTAAAGAGGATCAAATGCCACTAAGGTAGGTAAGTAGGGAAGGTAAGTGAGTAAAGGAAAACAGGTAAGTAAAGGAAAAAACCTTGGGGTTAGGGAAAAGGAACAGGGAAAGGGTTAGGGTTAGGGGGTTAGGGTAGGGGGGTTAGGGGTTAGGGGTTAGGGTTAGGGTTAGGTGAAGAAAAGGTTAACTCCCCACAGGGAGTTATAATGCACTGGCACTAGTTTTTCTTTGTATTATAAGTTCATAAAATCAACATATTTCTACTATGTGGTTTATAAAAGCTATAAAACAAAACAACAACAAATAATAATAAAATAATAATAATAAAAAATAATAAAGAAAATAAAAATAAAAATAAATAAAAATAAAAAACAAACAAATAAAAAAATAAAATAAATAAATAAATAAATAAGAAATGGAGCAAGCGACCACATAGTCTAACAGACAAGGGGGCTCAGAGTTAATGCTCCTGTATCAGGGAGATTTGGGACACCACCTCTGATTCACAGGAATTAAGTACTCAGGCCTGATTCAAGAGAGCAGCGAGGCCAGAATAAACCCCAGGTACTAAAAGATATGTTTTAAATTGATTTTTTCTTTGGCTTACCTAACAGGAAAGAAGGGGAGAAGAGAGAGATGTTCAACCTAAGGTAAGGAGGATTAATTGCCACTTAGGTAGGTAAGTAGGGAAGGTAAGTGAGTAAAGGAAAACAGGTAAGTAAAAGACAAAAAAAGGGTGGCGGAGGTTGGGGTTAGGGAGGGGGAAGGGGGAAAAAGGTTAAGTTTAAAAAAAAGCCGCAAAGGAAAAAGGAGAAAATAAGACAGACGGATACAAATCAAAATATAGGAAGCGAATTAGGGTTAGCAGATGACTGCCGCCGACATATTCTCATAAAAAGGAATAATTAATATTTCATATATACACACACACACACACACCTCTTAAAAAAGGATGCATGCGAAATTGATAAAAAAGTGGGTTATTAGTACATTAAAATTGCACCCTAAGTGCTGGATTCAAGTGCTGTGTTAGTAGTGCAAATTCATATTTAAATAAATTATATAAAACACAATATATACACACACACACACAATTAAAAACCATGCTAAAAACACAAAATTTATATTTATCCTTACAGAGAGAATGTTGGTTCATTTCAAATGCCAGTCCCAGATACAGCCAATAAGAAATGATTTGATTTGTTCCGATTAGAGAAAAAGGAAAGGGGGGGCAAGTCACAGCTTTTCATTTAATCCACTGGGATCTAACGTCTGCAGTCGAATGATCCATCTCCTCTCTGCTCGTTCACGCTGTAGGGTGGACCAGCCATCTCTGCCCTCCATGTCTCTATACCCGAGATGCTCCAAAACAAACATTTAACAGTGCCCATGAAATAAGGTGGTGACCCTCACTCCCCGAACACATGTGTAAAAAAACAGATATGAACAACCTATGAACAGAAAGGGAGCTCATAAAAAAATTAAAAATAAAATTAAAAGACTAAGAGTAATAAGATAAAAAAGGTAATAATAAACAGTTAATTGTTTAGACCATAAAAATCCAAATAATCAAAGAAAAAGGAGTGTTTGACTCACTGGGATTTCTAAGCTTGTTCTGACATCTGGTGGTTTGTTAACAGAACTACACCCTTAAAAAAATCACCAACTGAGAGAAGGTGCGTTAAAACAGCTTTCAGTGTAAAAACAAACTTTAAAACAAAAGGAGAGAAGGGGGGGGGGGAATTAAAAAAGAAAACAGTCTTGTCCAAGATGGGAAAACAGTTCAGTAAACTTGGATGGGCTTTGCTGGAGAGTGGAGCAGTTTCATAGACTTCAAAATTCCAGGTAGAATCTCTGGAGAAATTTCTCCAGGCCGTTGTGAAGTCTTCTGTGTGCGCACACTCTTATGTTGGAAACCAACTCACCATTTGCAGTTGTAGGAGCCTGATACTTGTGTGGTCACAGTCGTGATAGTGGCAGGTTGTAGTAGGCCTGAGTAGGCCTGATGCTCCTCACAGGCTTTGGTGTGTTGGTGGTTTCAAGTCCATTATTCACTATTTTACTCCAATAAAAAGACAAGGAATGTAAAAAAAAAACTGTAAAAAAACAATAAAAAAAAGCTGAGTCCTCCTGATTAAAATGGAATTTAAGAATAAACAAGGGTCAGGGTTAGGGTTAGGGTAGGGGGGGTAGGGGAACTGAACCTGACCCCCAGCAAAGTGGGAGACAGGACGTGCACGGTCCTTCCCCTGGTAGTCCCTACCCCACCCCTCTATCAAAGGCGGATTGGTGGTAATATCCACCCTGAAATGGTCTTTGTCGATCCCGCTCAGGGATCGACGACGTCTTTGCCGTGGCGCACCACGGTCCATCGATCATCATGAGCAAAACTCATGATGGGAGTTTTTTTAGAATCCCTATACGAAAGTAAATAAAATTATCTAAAACAAAAATCAAATTTAACTCAAATTTGAAATTGTAAACTAAAATTATATTTATTTTTTTATGAATTTTTTATATTTTTAATTTTTTAACAAACTAAATAATATATATTTTTTAACAAACTAAATAATATATGTATTTTTTAATAATAAAGTGTGCCTACGCGTGACGTTTCGACCTCTTTGGGTCTTCTTCAGGCTAAGGCACAACTGAAAAAAATTAATGAAATGGCTTGCAGACTGGCAGAGATGTTGACTCTTCAATGGTTTGAGCAAGAATGAAAGAAAAAAGCTCTGCGCTCTATTTATACCCTCCTTTGTAAGTTGCTTTAACTTTGGTTTGTGTTATAAGTTTGTACTTGTGTTTTACAATTTGAGTTTTAGCCACTTGTTTTTAACCCCTTATATGCCAATATATATATATATTTTAATTCAAAATTAAACAGATTTTAATATTGTATATAATCAAAGATGAAATATTAATATTTTTTATTTAAAATATATTTATGTATTTTAAGTCTATGTATAAGACTTTTATTAACTATCTTTAGGGATCAATTGTAGGATTAGGGTGGGGGTGGGATTGGGTAAAGGGATGGTGGTTAGGGTTAGGGAAGGGAGGGGTTGTGGTTAGGGTTAGGGAAGGGAGGGGTTGTGGTTAGGGTTAAGGAAGGGAGGGTGGTTAGGGTTAGGGGTTAGGGTTAGGGGCAGAGGTAAGGGGTGTGGTTATGGTTAGGGTTAGGGTAGGGTTAGGGTTAGGGTTAGGGTTGGGGGGTTAGGGTTAGGGTAGGGTTAGGGTTAGGGTAGGGGAACTGAACCTGACCCCCAGCAAAGTGGGAGACAGGACGTGCACGGTCCTTCCCCTGGTAGTCCCTACCCCACCCTCTATCAAAGGCGGATTGGTGGTAATATCCACCCTGAAATGGTCTTTGTCGATCCCGTTCAGGGGATCGACGACGTCTTTTGCCGTGGCGCACCACGGTCCATCCATCATCATGAGCAAAACTCATGATGAAGTTGCTGTTTTTAGAATCCCTATACGAAAGTAAATAAAAATATCTAAAACAAAAATCAAAATTGAACTCAAATTTTAAATTGTGAACTAAAATTATATTTATTTTTTATATTTTTAATTTTTTAACAAACTAAATAATATTTGTATTTTTAATAATAAAGTGTGCCCCTACGCTATGACGTTTCGACCACTGTGGGTCTTCTTCAGGCAAAGGCACAACTTAAAAGAAAACTGAAAAGGCTTGCAGATTGGCAGAGATGTTGACTGTTCGATGGTCAGAGCAAGAATGAAAGAAAAAGCCACTGCACTCTATTTATACTCTCCCTTGTAACTTGTTTTAACTTTGGTTTGTGTTCTTAACTTGTATCTGTGTTTTACAATTTGTATTTTGTCCACTTGTTTTTTAACCCTCGTATGTCGATAAATATAAGTTTTTAATCAGAATTAAACCGATTTTAATATTGTATATCCCAAAACATGAATTATTAATAGTTTTTATTGAAATATATTTATGGGTTTTAAGTCTATGTATAAACATTTTTTAATATCTTTAGGGATCAATTTTAGGAATAGGGTGGGGGTGGGATTTGGTAAAGGGATAGAGGTTAGGGAAGGAGGGTGTGGTTAGGTTAGGGAAGAGGTAAGGGTTAGGGTTAGGGAAGGAGGGGTTGTGGTTAGGGTTAGGTTAGGTTAGGGTTAGGGTTAGGTTAGGTTAGGGTTAGGGTTAGGGGTTAGGTTAGGGGTTAGGTTAGGGTTAGG
>NC_058043.1:0-155000 GCF_020085105.1 Siniperca chuatsi
AACTTAAACTAAAGTACATAAAAGCACAAAATGGTGAGAGGCTAAGTTGGGGATTAGAAGTGCCCCGCTTAGTAACAGGCAGATATCCCAGTCCGGCTCTGTCTTTGCCAGGGGACAACTCCAAACGGGAGCCCCATTTTGGCACATCAGTGGTATAGGCCCAGACAGGCCCCGCTGTAAGAAGGATAGGAGGCCCAAGTAGGCCCTACAATGTTCCGCCTTAGCCTGACGAAGAGCAAACAGTCTCGAAACGTAGCTACAAAGGCTGGAACCATTAGCATTGATTCCTCGGGATAATAGAGTCCAATTTTTTGAAAACCCAGTCCTTAACGGGATGGGATGACGTGTCTGTCTCTTTCTGTGTGGGGACGAGAGAGCCCAATTTTTCAGGGGGAGACGGGCCCCCACTCCCGATTGGGAGTCAGTCCATGGACCGTGCACTTCCTGGTGCCACTCTGTGGTGCCATGGTTCAATTCCCTACCCTAACCCTAACCCTTTACCAAATCCCACCCTATTCTGACCTTTGACCTTTCATTTGATCCCTAAATATATTAATTATAACTTGAAGGATTTAAGCACAAAAATATTTATTTTCATGAGTTCAATTATTATATTAATACATTATTTGCAAAACAGATGTCATCCCTAATTCATTATAGTAAATAATCAAACTAAAAAAATCTACTAAAAATTACAAAAAGACATAATTATATATAAAAAATATATATTCATTGACATATAAGGGGTTAAAAACAAGTGGATAAAACTCAAATTATAAAACACAAGTACAAACTTATAACACAAACCAAAGTTAAAGCAACTTACAAAGGAGGGTATAAATAGAGCGCAGAGCTTTTTTCTTTCATTCTTGCTTAAACATCGAAGAATCAGCATCTTTGCCAGTCTGCAAGCCACTTTATCTTTATTTTTCAGTTGTGCCTTTGCCTAAAGAAGACCCACAGAGGTCGAAATGTTGCGCATAGGCACACTCTATTAAAAAATATATATTATTTAGTTTGTTAAAAAAAAAAATTAAAAATATATAAAAAATAAATATATTTTAAGTTTAAGTTCACAATTTGAAATTTGAGTTAAAATTTGACTTTTGTTTTAGATAATTTCATTTATTTTATTGGGATTAAAAAATAACAACTCCATCGTGAGTTTTGCTCATGATGATGGATGGACCGTGGTGCGCCACGGCTAAAGACGTCGTCGATCCCCTGAACGGGATCGACAAAGACCATTTCAGGGTTAAATCGCAACTGTTTTGATTTTACAGGATATTTATTAAACAGGAAGATTTCAGACATGCCACTAAGGTGTTGTTTTTGGTTTTGACCACTAGGTGGTACTCTAGGTCTTTTCTTAGAAAACCTCTTAAACCATTTCAGGAAACCAGACCCATATTGGTGTCTACTTCCATTTGTCACTACATATTCTCCATCAACAGTGAAACCTGGCAGAGTGGTCAGAAATCATTTTAATAATATGACAAGGGGTACTGAACTATTATAGGACCACAGGATAATCGCAGCTTTCAGGAAAAACAGAAATTTGCAAGCTTACCTGATTTAAGCTAAAGTCAAATCAGTCAAAGCCAAAGGTGAAAAGGAAATTTTCAACAATGTTTTTAAGACACAACTTTATGGGAACCCCAGCATTTCCTGGAACCTGGGTGGAACTCTGTTCAGGCCACAGTAATACAAACTAACCCGAGGTGGAATACGGCTCAAGGAAAGACAGCTGCGAGAATTTGGATATCAAAACTGAGTACTATACATAGTCTAGTTGCGCCCCTACTCTAACGCCTGTCCTTTGGCTGCACAGGGAGAGTCATCGTGCTAGTCTCATTTCCCGAACCCTAACCCAGTCTGGGGGGCTCTGAGTGACACGCGTCGGCCCGTGTCTTGCCTTTGGCTCTCTATTCCAAACGTGTACGTCGTCGGACTGCACAGGGAGCGTCATCGAGATAGACTACTACCCCTAACAGAACCCTTTCATTTATTGGGTTCGGTGGCATACAGCCGGGAGGGCCTTCAGTGACATGCGCCGGCCCGTGCACGGCCTTTAACCTCCATCACCACTACACAATACTATATCAAGACGCGTGGGGAGGTTATCGGGATCCCAAATACTCTAACTCCCTATAAACATCATCTCAAATGTTATCTGCACTTTTACTGCTGATACTTCAACTACAGGCCAAAATGTTTCTGCAAAACAGCAGAAGACTGAGGTCACTTCAGATCGATAAAACTTTATTAAACAGACAGCTGGTCTGTGTTAAAGCTGTTAAACCCTGAGTCAGATGATGATGTCATCTTTAAGATCTAGCAAAACTCTGCAGACACAATGAAGAAGAACCCTGTATTTAATGTTGGAGCTGGAAGTTATCATTTTAACTTCTTTACCTGACAGACGCCAGTTTTCTATTTTACTGGATCAATAACGCCGGTCCAAACTCCAGCACAGCAGGTGGCAGTAATGTAGCTAAATGTTGGTGACAGCCGGCATTAAAAAGAAGGAAGATGATGACAGGAAGTAGTGCATCTTATTGACTCTCAGCTCACAGACCAGTAATGAGCAGCTGCTGTCTGCGAGGCTCTTATTTTATAATCTCAGCTGACAGGAAGTGGTGTATCTTATTGTTGTGACTTGACTCAGTGGAGATAATGAGACCTTTATGTGTCAGAGTCCAGATTGCAGCTGTGTGTGTGTGTGTGTCAGTTTGTGTGGATCAACATGGAGGAACAGAAGAAGAAGAAGATTCTGTGTGTGGGTCTGGTGTGTCTCGACATCATCAACGTGGTTGACAAATACCCAGAAGAAGACACTGACAGCAGGTTAGCACACAGGCTAATGCTAACAGTGACAGCAGGTCAGAGGTGATCAGGTGACATAAAACTGTGTTGGTGTTGATTATCTTCGACTAATGATCAATACAACATTTCTATCACACATGATGTAGTAGTTATTGACTGTCTTCTAACCAAAACGGCCATTTTTACTGATTATGAGAGAACACAAACTACTGACTGTTTAACTGCTTATTTATTTCCTGGTTCTGCTGCAGAACACAGAACTGTTCTGACTGCTGTGTTAATGTTCACCCAGTTATAAAGAACGTTTGGATTTTATTCTGAAGGTGAATCTACGATGTGTGGTATTCGAATGTGAGGGCAGAGATCACACTAAGTGATCATAAAAGTTGCTACATCAGTAAACATACTCCTCTGGGAACAATATGATTTCCCAACATGCACCTCTACAGATGAATGATCTTATTGATCCTCCATATTGACTGTATGAATGAGGAAATGAAATGTGTCTGAAACTGCAGGAGACAGAAGTTTCCATCCAGATTTTCATCTAAACACAGATCTGATGGTTTTGTCTCTTCACTGGAAGCACATGCTTCATGTACGTCATGAGTTTGACTGTTTCTGATTTTGAACATTAATAAATATCATATTGATATGGACTGATGATACAGTGATGTCATCACTCTCCGTACCTGCAGGTGTTTGTCGCAGCGTTGGCAGCGAGGAGGAAACGCTTCAAACTCCTGCACGGTGCTGTCGCTGCTCGGAGCGTCCAGCGCCTTCATGGGCTCACTGTCTGCTGGACCGGTGGCCGAGTGAGTACTGATCAATCATCCATACCTTCATCAGTGCATGAATCAATAGGTTCATTAATACATTCATCCATACCTCATGTACCTTTTTATTAGTAAGAAGAAGACGATGTAATTCTAATAAATGTTTTACACTACATGTTTTACATGTTTATCAATTTAAAGAGGAACAAATTATTTCTTTTAAAACATCATCTCATAGAGTCTTTATTTCGATTGATAACAGGATCAATATGATCATGAAATCCCAAGTCCTCCATTGATGTTTCCTCGACTCCTTTCTGTCTTCTTGTTTCCTCCTCTCCTCGCCTTCGTCCTCCTGTCTTCTGTCCTCAGAGCAACATATAGAGATGTGAGAGAATCAGTTTCCTGTCTGTAGTTTTATTTTGGAGGACAGAGGAGATGTAAACAGTTTCCTGTCTGTAGTTTTATTTTGGAGGATTTTCAGAAGTTCCACATCGATGTGTCTCTGGTGTCTGAGCACGCTCAGTGTGTCCTTCCAGCCTCTATGGTCATCAGCAACATCAGCACAGGAAGCCGCACCATCCTGCACATGAACAGGTGTGAGCAGGTGTGTGTGTGTGTGTGTGTGTCTCACTAACTGCCTCTGTTTCAGGAACATCACCATCATCATCATCATCGTCGTCACGGAGCTGCTCTGTCCCCCTCCTGTTCCACCAATCAGAACACAGTTTCCCATCTGTATGTGGTTTTATTTGGGAGGACAGAGTTGATATGAAGCAGTTTCTTGTCTCTCTCTCTGTCAGTTTCATCATGGCCGACTTCTCACGGTGTGCTGTCGATGTCTCTGCGGTGGTTTGGCAGATAGAAGGTCAAACTCCATGTGCGTGTTGTGTGGTTTGTCCGTCCAGCGGATCTCGAACCGTCATTCTCTCTGACACGTAAGACGACCTGACAACCGGCCCGGCGTCACACAACGTTCACTAAATACCTCTAATGAGACCTTGTTACCGTAAATCAGATAGAAAATCAATAGATCACCAAGATCTCCATATTTACCTTCAAAAACGTATTGAAAAATGAACACGTTTAAGAGAACAGCAGCTGGTTTAGAGCTGAATATACTTTTAAACGACAGGTTTATAGGAAATGATAATTATCTAATTATGTAGTGTCCTGTGTCACAATAAGTTGTGTGATGTGGCTAATGTTAATGTGTTTCTATATTTGAACATGTCAGCTGATAAAATGATAAATATGCTGGTTGGTTCTGTGTTCGTGTTGACCATTCAAAGTAAACTGAGCTGTTTTAATAGATGCTGGGAATACTTTACAGTTTATTTATTGAACCAATAGGAATCAAATTAACCTGCTGCAGTTACTAACTAATCTGATTACATATTGGTAAATTTGACATCAAATAAACTCAATGTTAGAGCTGCTGTTTTTAATCAGTTTGCTCTTTGTTTCCATCAGACTCGACGCCGCAGCAGCGAGTTTCTGCTCATTAGTTAAAGTTGTACATTTTTAAATTATGTTCTGCATCATTGACAAACACAAGAACTTTTCCTTCTCATGTATGTGAACCAAGCGGCAACCTCCGGGCTGAAAGGTAAAGCCAAAAAAAACGGCCACTTGAGGCTCGGAAAGCGAGTCAGTCGCCACAGAGCCAAGTTCACAGCAGAAGTAAACACGTCTTCAGCCTGGTACAAAAAACGGTTTGGTCTCGAAAGCTAATTTCCCCGTTTGTGACAACTGTGAGCGGGTGGATTTCATTTTTATCAACAGATAAAACAAAAGCACCGAGGTGTTTTGTGAACGCTGTTTGACCCGCCTGAAGGAAGCATGAGTACCTGATCTAATCTGATCACGATCCTGGTGTAATGACAGCTTGTCGCTGGATCTACTGCAGAGCGAGGCGTTGAGGTCCTGCACCTGAATGGATCCACCATTCAGATTAAGCAGAAGTCCGTTGACCTTTAGCTTTGTCTGTGTGAAGAGAGGAAGTCACTAAAACTAAAAAAATCCAAACAAGCGGATGTTTTGACGAGATGTTTGTTTACTGAGGAGTGCTGATCAGTTTTATGTGAGTGTGTTTACAGAAAACTGGAAACCTGTTTGTGTGTTTTTATTAAGAGTTTCTCTGCAGGTTTATCAGGTTCTGTTCAGGATGAGATGTGAAAACTGTGCAAAGAGAGAACTTCTGTTATGAATTGGCGCTATATAAATAAAGTTGAATTGAATTGCTCCTGAACTCATTTGATGGAGATTTAAAATCCTCCTGACAGTTTGTTCTATGTTTAAGAGGTTGTTTCTCTCTGAGCTGAAGAGACGATATGTTACACAAATTACAAATTACAGCTCAAAAATATCTTTAGCGTCACTTCCTCTCCTTCACTTCGTTCACTTAAAGATATTTTCAGACGGATGTCACTTGTGTGTTCGGTCCGGAGCCAGAATCAGGAGGTGGTTTGGCTCTGCCCAAAGCTCACTGATTGAACATGTTATAGCTTTTTATCCATGCGGTCTCTATGCTAAGCTAGGCTAACTCGTCAGTTTAGTTTCAGTCAGTTTGAGTTTCGGGTTAATTCATCGTCACTGATTAATTTAATTTCTCTGGTGTTTGATACAACCGCGTTCACACTTATATGATGAAATATGTTCAGTAATCAGTTTTCTGCCGTCCGTGAGGATTGTCCTTCCAAAATCATCAAATTAAATAAACACACCTGTACAGGTGTTACCACCTCAGTCCTCTCAGATACTGAAGAGGATTAAAGACAAAAATAATGTTTTCAATTACTTTATTAATCTCAATAACAATAAAAATGTCTTGTGTAGATACTGAAAGTTTATTTTTTCTGTTGATGATTTTGAAAGTGAACACATCAGTTAAAGTCTGTGAATCGTTTGTATGTAAAGTGAAAAAGTTGGTGACTGTTGGACTTTAAAGAGACGACTCATTTCTAAATGTTCTCTTCTGATCAAACGTTATATTGACGGTCACATTAGAGTCACGTGACTGATGCATGTGTGTTGTGTGACTGACGTGACTGTCGCAGCTGTCACATGACTGTCACATGACTGTCACATGACTACATGTCTGTTGCGTGACTGTGATGTCGGTCACATGACACAGAGATGTGGTACAAACCGATTATTCCAAACTGTCTTCAACTCCATAAAGTCCTGGCAGACACGTGAATCAATCAAGTTTAATTAAAGTTTTAATTCCTGAAATGATTGTTGAAGTTACTGTGTGCAGAAGAAACTCCTCCCCCTCCATGAAACACCCCGAGCAGGTCAAACAGGAAGTTCAGACGTATTTAAATGTACATGTTAAAGGGTCATTCCACTACAGATAACAGTTCACTGGTCCTGGTTAGTCCCCCTTGGCCTGTGGAAAGTCTTATGTGACCTGATGATGTCATAGTGACGTCATCAGGCTGTGAGGTGTAAATGGTCGATAGACATAACTTTGACATGTGATGGTGTGATGAAGGACGGAGGTGTTTCTGGATTCTCCTCCTGTGTCGATATATGAGGAATATTAACTCTGACCTCACTTCCTGTCCGTCAGGAACCTTCCTGATGTCACAGCGGAGGATTTCTCCAAAGCCGACCTCCATCAATTCAAGTGGATTCACTGGGAGGTGAGCGACGCTCCGAGTCCGAGAAACTGACAGCCAGACTTACCTGAGTAGTCCGGCTAAACCAGACTAATCTGACTAAACCAGACTTACCTGAGTAGTCCAGCTAAACCAAAGTCATCTGAATGACTTGAACGTCTAGACTAGACCTAGATTATCTGGAGTTTTACTGTCATGGTTTTTTAACTCCTGCAGGGCCGAAATGCCGAGGAGCAGGTGAAGATGATCCAGCAGGTAGTGATGTATAACAGCACGTTGCCACAGCAACAGAGGATCACCGTCTCCGTAGAGATCGAAAAGACCAGAGAACCGCTGTATCAGCTGTTTCCTCACGGTGATGTGGTACGGGTCTTTAAGAGTACCGTTTTTATGCCGGTGAAGCTTTAACGCGTGTTAACAAAGAAAGCGTAGCGTCTGTCAGCTGATCTCGTGTCTTCAGGTGTTTGTCAGTAAAGACGTCGCTCGCCACTTCGGCTTCCTGTCAGCTGAAGCTGCTCTGAAAGGACTCTACAGTCGGGTCAAACAGGGGTGAGTGGAGGTCAAAGGTCAAAGGCTAACCTGTCTCTGTGTCCTCTGTCTCTCTCCCTGACCTGTCTGTCTCTCTCTGACCCGTCTCTCTGACCTGTCTGTCTGACCTGTCTGTCTCTCTCTGACCCGTCTGTCTCTCAGGTCTGTCTGTCTCTCTCTCTGACCCGTCTGTCTCTCTCTGACCCGTCTGTCTCTCTCTGACCCGTCTGTCTCTCAGGTCTGTCTGTCTCTCTCTCTGACCCGTCTGTCTCTCTCTGACCTGTCTGTCTCTCTCTCTCTGACCGGCCGGCTCTCTCTGACCTGTCTCTCTCTCTCTGACCCGTCTGTCTCTCTCTCTGACCTGTCTCTCTGACCTGTCTGTCTGACCTGTCTGTCTCTCTCTGACCTGTCTCTCTCTCTCTGACCTGTCTGTCTCTCTCTGACCTGTCTGTCTCTCTCTCTCTGACCTGTCTGTCTCTCTCTCTGACCTGTCTCTCTCTCAGGGCTGTCTGTCTCTCTCTCTCTGACCCGTCTGTCTGACCTGTCTCTCTCTCTCTGACCCGTCTGTCTCTCTCTGACCTGTCTCTCTCTCTCTGACCTGTCTCTCTCTCTCTCTCTGACCCATCTGTCTCTCTCTCTCTGACCCGTCTGTCTGACCTGTCTCTCTGACCTGTCTGTCTCTCTCTGACCTGTCTCTCTGACCTGTCTCTCTCTCTCTGACCCGTCTCTCTCTCTGATCCGTCTGTCTCTCTCTGACCTGTCTCTCTCTCTCTGACCTGTCTGTCTCTCCCTCTCTGTCGCTCTCTGAACTGTCTCTCTCGCAGGGCTGTCTGTCTCTCTCTCTGACCCGTCTGTCTCTCTCTGACCTGTCTCTGTCTGACCTGTCTGTCTATCTCTCTCTCTGACCCGTCTGTCTCTCTCTCAGGGCTGTCTGTCTGTCTCTCTGACCTGTCTGTCACTCTCTCTGACCTGTCTCTCTCTCAGGGCTGTCTGTCTCTCTCTGACCTGTCTCTCTCTCTCTGACCTGTCTCTCTGACCGGTCTCTCTCTCAGGGCTGTCTGTCTCTCTCTCTGACCTGTCTCTCTCTCAGGGCTGTCTGTCTCTCTCTGACCTGTCTCTCTCTCTCTGACCTGTCTCTCTCTCTCTGACCTGTCTCTCTCTCAGGGCTGTCTCTCTCTCTCTGACCTGTCTCTCTGACCTGTCTCTCTCTCAGGGCTGTCATTCTCTCTCTGACCTGTCTCTCTCTCAGGACTGTCTGTCTCTCTCTGACCTGTCTCTCTCTCAGGGCTGTCTGTCTCTCTGACCTGTCTCTCTTTCTCTGACCTGTCTCTCTCTCAGGGCTGTCTCTCTCTCAGGGCTGTCTGTCTCTCTCTGACCTGTCTTTCTCTCTCTCTGACCTGTCTCTCTCTGACCTGTCTCTCTCTCAGGGCTGTCTGTCTCTCTGACCTGTCTCTCTTTCTCTGACCTGTCTCTCTCTCAGGGCTGTCTCTCTCTCAGGGCTGTCTGTCTGTCTCTCTGACCTGTCTGTCACTCTCTCTGACCTGTCTGTCTCTCAGGGCTGTCTGTCTCTCTCTGACCTGTCTCTCTCTCTCTGACCCGTCTGTCTCTCTCTGACCTGTCTGTCTCTCTCTGACCTGTCTGTCTCTCTCTGACCTGTCTCTCTGACCGGTCTCTCTCTCAGGGCTGTCTGTCTCTCTCTCTGACCTGTCTCTCTCTCAGGGCTGTCTGTCTCTCTCTGACCTGTCTCTCTCTCTCTGACCTGTCTCTCTCTGACCTGTCTCTCTCTCAGGGCTGTCTCTCTCTCTCTGACCTGTCTCTCTGACCTGTCTCTCTCTCAGGGCTGTCATTCTCTCTCTGACCTCTCTCTCTGACTGTCTGTCTCTCTCTGACCTGTCTCTCTCTCAGGGCTGTCTGTCTCTCTGACCTGTCTCTCTTTCTCTGACCTGTCTCTCTCAGGGCTGTCTCTCTCTCAGGGCTGTCTCTCTCTCAGGGCTGTCTGTCTCTCTCTGACCTGTCTCTCTCTCTCTGACCTGTCTCTCTCTGACCTGTCTCTCTCTCAGGGCTGTCTGTCTCTCTGACCTGTCTCTCTTTCTCTGACCTGTCTCTCTCTCAGGGCTGTCTCTCTCTCAGGGCTGTCTGTCTCTCTCTCTGACCTGTCTGTCTCTCTCTCTGACCTGTCTCTCTCTCTGACCTGTCTGTCTCTCTCTGACCTGTCTCTCTCTCTCTGACCTGTCTGTCTCTCTCTGACCTGTCTGTCTCTCTCTCTGACCTGTCTCTCTCTCTCTCTGACCTGTCTGTCTCTCTCTCTCTGTCTCTGACCTGTCTGTCTCTCTCTCTGACCTGTCTCTCTCTCAGGGCTGTCTGTCTCTCTCTGACCTGTCTCTCTCTCTCTGACCTGTCTCTCTGTCAGGGCTGTCTCTCTCTCTCTGACCTGTCTCTCTGACCTGTCTCTCTCTCTCAGGGCTGTCTGTCTCTCTCTGACCTTTCTCTCTCTCTCTGACCTGTCTCTCTCTTAGGACTGGCTGTCTCTCTCTGACCTGTCTCTCTCTCAGGGCTGTCTGTCTCTCTGACCTGTCTCTCTTTCTCTTACCTGTCTCTCTCTCTGACCTGTCTCTCTCTCAGGGCTGTCTGTCTCTCTCTGACCTGTCTCTCTCTCTTTGACCAGTCTCTCTCTCAGGGCTGTCTGTCTCTCTCTGACCTGTCTCTCTCTCTCTGACCCGTCTGTCTCTCTCTCTGACCTGTCTGTCTGTCTCTCTGACCTGTCTGTCTCTCTCTCTGTCTGTCTCTCTCTCAGGGCTGTCTCTCTCTCAGGGCTGTCTGTCTCTCTCTCTCTCCTCTGGCTGTCTGTCTCTCTCTCTGACCTGTCTCTCTCTCAGGGCTGTCTGTCTCTCTCTGACCTGTCTCTCTCTCTCTGACCCGTCTGTCTCTCTCTGACCTGTCTCTCTCTCTCTGACCCGTCTGTCTCTCTCTGACCTGTCTGTCTGTCTCTCTGACCTGTCTGTCACTCTCTCTGACCTGTCTCTCTCTCAGGGCTGTCTGTCTCTCTCTGACCTGTCTCTCTCTCTCTGACCTGTCTCTCTGACCGGTCTCTCTCTCTCAGGGCTGTCTGTCTCTCTCTCTGACCTGTCTCTCTCTCAGGGCTGTCTGTCTCTCTCTGACCTGTCTCTCTCTCTCTGACCTGTCTCTCTCTCTCTGACCTGTCTCTCTCTCAGGGCTGTCTCTCTCTCTCTGACCTGTCTCTCTGACCTGTCTCTCTCTCAGGGCTGTCATTCTCTCTCTGACCTGTCTCTCTCTCAGGACTGTCTGTCTCTCTCTGACCTGTCTCTCTCTCAGGGCTGTCTGTCTCTCTGACCTGTCTCTCTTTCTCTGACCTGTCTCTCTCTCAGGGCTGTCTCTCTCTCAGGGCTGTCTCTCTCTCAGGGCTGTCTGTCTCTCTCTGACCTGTCTTTCTCTCTCTCTGACCTGTCTCTCTCTGACCTGTCTCTCTCTCAGGGCTGTCTGTCTCTCTGACCTGTCTCTCTTTCTCTGACCTGTCTCTCTCTCAGGGCTGTCTCTCTCTCAGGGCTGTCTGTCTGTCTCTCTGACCTGTCTGTCACTCTCTCTGACCTGTCTGTCTCTCAGGGCTGTCTGTCTCTCTCTGACCTGTCTCTCTCTCTCTCTGACCCGTCTGTCTCTCTCTGACCCGTCTGTCTCTCTCTGACCTGTCTGTCTCTCTCTGACCTGTCTCTCTGACCGGTCTCTCTCTCAGGGCTGTCTGTCTCTCTCTCTGACCTGTCTCTCTCTCAGGGCTGTCTGTCTCTCTCTGACCTGTCTCTCTCTCTCTGACCTGTCTCTCTCTCTCTGACCTGTCTCTCTCTCAGGGCTGTCTCTCTCTCTCTGACCTGTCTCTCTGACCTGTCTCTCTCTCAGGGCTGTCATTCTCTCTCTGACCTGTCTCTCTCTCAGGACTGTCTGTCTCTCTCTGACCTGTCTCTCTCTCAGGGCTGTCTGTCTCTCTGACCTGTCCTCTCTGACCTGTCTCTCTCTCCTGGCTGTCTCTCTCTCAGGGCTGTCTCTCTCTCAGGGCTGTCTGTCTCTCTCTGACCTGTCTTTCTCTCTCTCTGACCTGTCTCTCTCTGACCTGTCTCTCTCTCAGGGCTGTCTGTCTCTCTGACCTGTCTCTCTTTCTCTGACCTGTCTCTCTCTCAGGGCTGTCTCTCTCTCAGGGCTGTCTGTCTGTCTCTCTGACCTGTCTGTCACTCTCTCTGACCTGTCTGTCTCTCAGGGCTGTCTGTCTCTCTCTGACCTGTCTCTCTCTCTCTGACCCGTCTGTCTCTCTCTGACCTGTCTGTCTCTCTCTGACCTGTCTCTCTCTCTCTGACCCGTCTGTCTCTCTCTGACCTGTCTGTCTGTCTCTCTGACCTGTCTGTCTCTCTCTCTGACCTGTCTCTCTCTCAGGGCTGTCTGTCTCTCTCTGACCTGTCTCTCTCTCTCTGACCTGTCTCTCTGTCAGGGCTGTCTCTCTCTCTCTGACCTGTCTCTCTGACCTGTCTCTCTCTCAGGGCTGTCTGTCTCTCTCTGACCTTTCTCTCTCTCTCTGACCTGTCTCTCTCTTAGGACTGGCTGTCTCTCTCTGACCTGTCTCTCTCTCAGGGCTGTCTGTCTCTCTGACCTGTCTCTCTTTCTCTTACCTGTC
Organism: Siniperca chuatsi; assembly: GCF_020085105.1. Taxonomy (NCBI): domain Eukaryota; kingdom Metazoa; phylum Chordata; class Actinopteri; order Centrarchiformes; family Sinipercidae; genus Siniperca; species Siniperca chuatsi. The sequence goes on from NC_058043.1 coordinate 12,432, forward strand.
TCTCTCTCTGACCTGTCTCTCTCTCAGGGCTGTCTGTCTCTCTCTGACCTGTCTCTCTCTCTTTGACCTGTCTCTCTCTCAGGGCTGTCTGTCTCTCTCTGACCTGTCTCTCTCTCTCTGACCCGTCTGTCTCTCTCTGACCTGTCTGTCTGTCTCTCTGACCTGTCTGTCTCTCTCTCTGACCTGTCTCTCTCTCAGGGCTGTCTCTCTCTCAGGGCTGTCTGTCTGTCTCTCTGACCTGTCTGTCACTCTCTCTGACCTGTCTGTCTCTCTCTGGGCTGTCTGTCTCTCTCTGACCTGTCTCTCTCTCTCTGACCCGTCTGTCTCTCTCTGACCTGTCTGTCTGTCTCTCTGACCTGTCTGTCTCTCTCTCTGACCTGTCTCTCTCTCAGGGCTGTCTGTCTCTCTCTGACCTGTCTCTCTCTCTCTGACCTGTCTCTCTGTCAGGGCTGTCTCTCTCTCTCTGACCTGTCTCTCTCTCAGGGCTGTCTGTCTCTCTCTGACCTTTCTCTCTCTCTCTGACCTGTCTCTCTCTTAGGACTGGCTGTCTCTCTCTGACCTGTCTCTCTCTCAGGGCTGTCTGTCTCTCTGACCTGTCTCTCTTTCTCTTACCTGTCTCTCTCTCTGACCTGTCTCTCTCTCAGGGCTGTCTGTCTCTCTCTGACCTGTCTCTCTCTCTTTGACCTGTCTCTCTCTCAGGGCTGTCTCTCTCTCTCTGACCTGTCTCTCTCTCTTTGACCTGTCTCTCTCTCAGGGCTGTCCTGGTATGTGCCTGGGCAGAAAAAGGAGCAGATGCTTTGGGTCCAGACGGTTTGATCGTTCATTCAGACGCTTTTCCTCCTGAAACTCTCGTTGATACTCTCGGAGCCGGAGACACTTTCAACTCCGCCGTCATCTACACACTGTCAAACGGTGAGACATTATACTGTCCAATTGTGAGACTTTAAAAATGTTTTAAGTGATGTGAGGAGTGATCCTGACCACAGGAAACTAAACTTTAAAATGATTTTATCTCTGTAAAGGATTCTGCCCTCCTCCCTTCAAAACTAGCTAATTTGCCAACATATTGAATGTGATTTTAGATATTCAGTGTCAACACATTTAGATTTTTTAAAGATCTGTTTTGGCCCTTTTTACTGTATTAGAGATGCAAACAGGAATTTGTGATGGCAAGAAAGAGAGAGGACAACACACGGAATCAGTTTTTGAAATAATAACATAAGGTATTTGATTTATTGTAAATAATACAGACACTAAATATTATCTGTCTCTGGTTGAAAAGGGCCACTGTCATGACTTTTATTTTAAAAGAAACTTCCGGGTCAAAGTAAACATATTTTGTCCTCAGAATCTCTGCTGAAGTAGTTTCACATTAAATCATCTTTCAAACATCTCTTACACTCTTCATCACTCGTCATCGTTCTGTCTTCACTGCTCTCAGATCAGATTCTGATCGTTTAAATCTGTTCAGATGTCGACCTGCAGACTGAACAGAGATCAGGTTTTTTTTTGTTTTGTGTTTCTTCCATAATATTTCTGTCTGTATTTTACTGAAATAAAGAAATACATTTTCCGCCTGTAGGTGGAAGTTTGCAGGACGCTCTGACCTTTGGCTGCAGAGTTGCCGGCAAGAAATGTGGTTTCCATGGTTACGACGGCATTTCCGGAAAGTTCACAGTTGACTGACCGAAGAGTTAAAAACAGTGACGGATTCAGAGAACTGTCTGTTTCCTCACACTGTAGAAAATGTTGAGTGAAGTTAAAAAGAACTGACACTCAGAAGAAATTTTGATTTCTAAAGACAAAGAAACTGATGATTTCTATTTAAATAATTAGCAGTTTGAGAGGTGAAGCTTCATAAAAAAAACTGACCAATCTGTGTCAGAGCTGCATGTTTCAATTATTAACTGATATATAACTATTTGTTAACTGATAATCAATGATATGTAACTGATAGTTACCTGAGAAATAACTGATAGTTTACTGTTTGATAATTACCTGATATTACTTGATAATTAACAATTAACAAGCTAAATTAACAAAATGAGCATTGATCATGTTAATTAACTGCTAGTTAGCTGCGTGATGCTGTGAGTTTAAATGAAGAACATCTTGTTAGGGTTATTGCTGTAGTTTTTTTACCTGATGAGAATGAAATCCATCAAACTGATCAATAAATGACTGAAATGAAACATGACGATGTTCATCGATTCATTCAATGATCAAAACATTTGTGTTAATGTTCATTAGTTTTAGTCTTTTGACAAAAATGTTTTAGTCAGATTTTGGTATTTTGATTTGTTAGTTTTAGTAACAAAAACTAAAAACATTTTAGTCTCATTTTTGCATTTTGCATTTTTATGTCTTCTGAGAGTTTTGAGGCAGAAAGCGAAGCAAATTTTTTGCACGGCATGATGGAAAGACGCGAATAGACACAAATTGGGCGTGACGAATGGGGTTATTCGCCAGAGTCGAAAATAAAGACTGTTGTGTGTGGAGGACCGGGCGGAGCGGAGGGACAGAGCCGCTGCTCGCCGACAGACAGCTGCTGAGTGCTGGGGAGCTCTGAAGGAGCTTCTGGAGGAATAAACACCCGGAGTCACACCGGATTCTGCTCTGATCCGGAGCCGTTTACCAACGGGAGGAGAGCTCAGAGTTAATTTTTTTACTTTTGGGATTAAAAAAATGGATTTATCTTCACTCTCGCTTCTCAACCTGTCTGCAGCAGCGAGCCACGGAGGTGCCGACCTCCACTGTCGTTGTTGTAGCCATCTGTGGACACCCAGAGCTCTATGAGACAGCTTCATAGACAAAAAGGAGATTGCTTGCAGAAAAGTAAGTGAAGAAGTTGGACTACCTGGTAATTTCTGAAAACTATCGATTGTACTTTACTATGAACCAAGTTGGCATAGCGTAGCCCTGATCGATCTGAACTCCATTCAGAAAACAAGCATTTAAAAAGTTGTTTGCTTGTGGTCTTGTGGACAGACCTGCATGAATTCAGACTTTTTACAAATCAGCATCATGATGTAGTTATTTCAGCAACCTTTTGATCCATTTATTGCAATTAAAACACAGCAATATCGGTTTATTTTGGGGCGAATATTCGCCGGTTGTGTTAACACAAAGCGCTTTGCGTTTGGTGTGAACACAGCATGAAAAGTTCTCAGGTGTTTTAATCAGACAGGTGAGCTGCTGCTGATGTGGACAGATTGAAGAGAGCGTCACCTGCAGGTCAGACTCCAACGACACACTCATCTTTATCTGGTTTTTCATGTCAACCATCATCAGAAACTGCAGTATCACTACAGTAACACATGTTACAGTCCAGCTTAAAAGGAAATGAACATGAAGAAATGTTTTCTCATAAACCATACGTTTAAGTCTCACTAACACAGTCTGGTTCACAGTGGTTAACTCTGGTTTACACTGGTTTATACCGGTTCACACTGGTTTACTCTTGTTCACACAGGATTACACTGGTTTGCACTGGTTTAAGTCTGAGTTACACTAGTTTACTATGGTTTACATTGGTTTATTCTGGTTTACACTCACTTACACTGTGACATAGTTCTGGTTTATGCCCGTTTACAGTGATTTACACTGACACTGTTTTTCACTGGTTTGCACTGGCTTAGTTCTGGTTTACACTGGTTAAATTCTGGTTTAGATTTCACCATGCTAAACTGATGTATCATACATGTTCAAGATTATATTATAGAATTTCATATTTCCTGTTATGATTCTGTCTGAAGTGTAACAGCCAACACACACACATCTTTGACACCATCTTTCCCCACCATTAACCTAATTTTTCAGTTGCCTGACCCTCACTGTACATAACCATAGTTAATGTGCCATAAGCACCATCTTTCTCTAGCATTAACCACACTGAGGTTAACATGAGCAGATCTGTTGGGTCTCTGTAAATAATATTATAAAGAGTACGGTCTAGACCTGCTCTATAGGAAAAGTGCAATGAGATACCCTCTGTTATGAATTGGCACTATATAAATAAAATTGAATTGAATTGAATATTGTAGAAAGGGAGAATTTTAAAATAGCTATCTTTGTCCTTTAAATGTAATCCAGTGTTGATCGTAGTGACAGAAGAGTTATGAGCTGATCTGAGGAATGAATGAGATCAAACTGCTGCGTTTCTGTAACATCAACACTGAAACAGTACAGTTGCGACACAACGTTATTCATTAACCTGGTTTTAACCCAGAGTTACATTAAAACACAGGTGGAAGTTTTCTACAGAGACATTTACCACTTAAAGGTTGCCTGTGGAGTAGAGCCATAGAGCGACATTTCTTTATGAGTGGCCCTGAGTTTCTGTTTTGTTCATGTCAAATAAGAGGACGAACACGTAACACACGTAACCACATAGGTGACAGGTTTCACACTAATGCACTGATCTACAGGTGGTTAAAGGTAAAAGAAACACAGCAATGCTCAAGAAAAGGCATAGAAGAAGACTGGTAGCAAGTAAAAATGTATGTAAACAAGAATTTATAGTAAAAATTCAGCTCTATGAATGTTTTGAGTAAGGAAGTACAGTCAGCATGTTTGTTAGAGCTCAGAGATTCACACAATGAGTTTTAATAAGAAACTGAATGTAAACAGAAACTTTGTATGAAAGAAAATTGCACAGACATGTTGTCATTTGTCCATGAGGTTCAGTACCAAGAGTTTTTGTTTCAGAGTAAATATGACCTTTACCCTGCAGCACTGATTGACAGCTGTCCATCATGAATTCAGGTCAAACATCACAACCAAAGTCAGTATTCATCATACTGGTCCCAGTTTAACACTGGGATTAAACTCTGTGCTCCAGAGGCCTGTACTACGAAGCAAGTTCAACATACCCAGGATATCATAGAAAAGGTTTCAGTTGTAGTCATCTGGACACTGTTTTCAGAATCAAGACGTTTCGGCTCCCATCCGGAAGTCATTCTCAATTGTGAAGAAATGGGATGGGAATGGATTCCCATGTATAAATTAATAGGCTTATAATAACACTGCCCCATCATTAGGCCATGACTACATCTATGTTTACGCTTATGTATTCCATTAAATGAATGTGTTGCTTAGATGTAGTCTCGCAGTTTGCACAAGTTAGTCACGGAGTTCCACAAGGTTCTGTGCTTGGATCAATTCTATTCACCTTATATATGCTTCCTCTAGGCAATATTATTAGGAAACACTCCATAAACTTTCATTGTTATGCGGATGATACCCAATTATATCTATCGATCAAGCCAGATTAAACTAATCAATTAGCTAAACTTCAAGCATGCCTTAAAGACATAAAAACCTGGATGACCTGCAATTTTCTGATGTTAAACTCTGACAAAAATGAAGTTATTGTACTTGGCCCCAAACACCTCTGAGACACATTATCTAAAGACATAGTTGCTCTAGATGGCATTGCCCTGGCCTCCAGCAGCACCGTAAGGAACCTCAGAGTTATCTTTGATCAGGATTTATCCTTTAACTCCCACATGAAACAAACATCAAGGACTGCCTTCTTTCACCTACACAACATTGCAAAAATCAGGCACATCCTGTCTCAAAATGATGCCGAAAAACTAGTCCATGCATTTGTTACTTCTAGTCTGGATTATTGCAATACCTTATTATCAGGCTGCGTGAATAAGTCCCTTAAGACTCTCCAGTTGATCCAGAATGCTGCGGCACGTGTACTGACAAGAACTAGAAAAAGAGATCATATTTCTGCAATATTACTTTATCTGCACTGGTTCCTGTAAAATCCAGAATAGAATTTAAAATCCTTCTCCTCACCTACAAAGCTCTTAATGGTCTGGCACCATCGTATCTCAAAGATCTCATAATACCTTATTACCCGACTAGAACACTGCGCTCCCAGGATGCAGGGTTACTTGTGGTTCCTAGAGTCTCCAAAAGTAGACCGGGAGCCAGAGCCTTCAGGTATCAAGCTCCTCTCCCGTGGAATCAGGTCCCAGTTTGGGTTCGGGAGGCAGACACCATCTCCACATTTAAGAGTAGGCTGGCTTGGGAGCCATCCTTTAGTTATGTTGCTATAGGTCTAGACTGCCGGGAGACTTCCCATGATGCACCTGTTTCCTCTCTCGTCCTCTCCCTCTCCATCTGTATGCATTTTTTCCCATTATTGCATGTTACTAACTCAACATCTTCTTCACAACACCTGCTCTTGAACACTCTCTCTCCTAAGAGACCCTCTGACGATCCGTGCACCACTCCACGGACTCCTCTCATGGGTGTATTATTAGAACTTAGATCTTAATAATTAATATATCCACGGGATCTTCTACAAATGATGCCATTTTCCAAGATAACTGATTGGTCAGTAAACTGTGCTTTTATAGCGTTGATCTGATATCTCGAACATAACCTGCTCTGGAGCAGGTTAGGTGTGTAGCCTAAGTTACCATGGCGATGTACCCCGGTAAAAAGTGAACCACCGTCATAAGAATAAAAACCCCGGGTTAAGCCAGAACTTACCTCTCTAACCCCAAATCCTGCTACATAGTACAGGCCTCTGAAAAACTACCTGTTGGTATACTGGCAGATGTCTGATTTATGTTGGACCCCCTGAACGCACCATCAGTTTTCTGTTGACAGTCTCAGTTCACTGAAGGACTCAAATAATTAGGAAATGTCCCTCTGATGGGTGGAGCCTAAGTTAGCACACAGGCACTGTGTCAGTGTTGTCATATGTTTGTTTACCTACATAATGTTATAATGTATATTGACACAGTCTGTCATATATAGATTCTGACAGTGTTGTATACACAGATGGGTGACAAATAAATGGAGAAAGCAAAATGAAGTGTGTTAGTATGGAGTCAGGACACCACAAGACCTCCAGATCAGCTTTAGTGCTGCTTGCCAAGTCTGTGGAACTCTATTGGAGGGATGAACACCTCCTCCACTAGATGCTCCCTCAGTTATATATACAACCTTTATTTAATCAGGTCGTCTCACTGAGATCAGACAGACCTGAGTACAGCGGGTAGAGAGACACACAAGCTAAAGGACAGACAGCATCAGAGACAGTCACGGACGTCACTACATAGATGTGAAGATGAAAGTTTATATTATATCATCTGGTCTTATGGAGATGGTGGTGGAGAGCGCTGTGTTACACGTTGATCCAAAATCTTACATAGGTATGAAACTGGGTTGAGATCAGGTGACTGTAAAGGCTTCAGCATTTTATTCACATCATTTCCATCCTCACCAAACCGTACAGTGAGCCCTGCTGCACTGATTCAGATTTTATGTCAAGATGGCAAGAGGAAAAGATCTAAGTGACTTTGACAGAGGGTTCATTGTTGAGGCATGGATGGCAGAAGCTTCAGTCACAAAGACTGCTCAACTGGCTGTTTCCATAGGAACAGTGACTAAAGTGACATCTGCATTTAGATCGATGGGAAAGACATCAGTAAATAGGGTCGGAAATTGTGGTCGACAGCGCACATTTCATGAGCATGATACTCGTTCATTAGTGCGATACGTAAGGAAAACCAAAAGAGCAACTCTTCATCAGGTGACTGAGAATGTCAGTGCAGGACATGATCAGACTGTCAACAAGAACAGTCCATTGACAATCACATATAGAGGGATATTGTAGTAGGGTTGCAGTGCAGAAACCCCTCATCTCAAAGATGAATGCACATTTGAGAGTTCAGTGGAAACCATCGGCACTGGTCTACAGAGATGTGGAAAAAGGTGATCTGGTCAGATGAGTCATCCTTCACATGTTCTCCACAGGTGGGCAAATGCATGTGTGGCGTACACCGAGAGAACGGTACAGGCCTGAATGCTGGACCCCTACAGTGAGGCGATCCGGGGGCTCTGTTATGCTGTGAGGGCATGGTTTGGATCCACTTGTCCCCTTAAAGGGAAGGATCACTGGGGATCAGTACAAAGTTGTTCTGAGTGATCACCTTTATCCTATGGTGAAACATTTCTATCCCAATGGGAATAGTCTCTTCCAGGATGACAGTGCCCCCATCCATAGGGAACAAGGGCTCACTGAATGGTTTGATAAGGATGAAAATTATGTGGATCATACGCTGTGGCCTTTGCAGTCACCAGATCTCAACCCAATTAAACTCCTATGGGAGATTTTGGACCAACGTGTTAGACAGCGCTCTCCACCACCACCATCAAAACACCAAAAGAGGGAATATCTTCTGGAAGGTGTCCATCCCTCCAGTAGAGTTCCAGAGACTTCTAGAACCAATGCCAGGGTGCATTGAAGCTGTTCTGGCGGCCCGTGGGGGCCCAACATTTTACTAAATTTGTCACCCGGCTGTATATACTGTATATTCTACATATATATCTTTAGACGGTGTTGGTCTCTGGCTCTTTCTGGGTGTTCCCTGCAATCATTTCTCTCAGTCCTTTGCTGAAGTGAAGATTTGCTCCGATCACGATGAAACCCTGCACAGATTAACACAACTGCTGTCAAAACCAGGGGGCAGCACTGAGTGATTTTATATAACAATAATACACAGACCAATGATCAATCAGAATACAGCATCATGTATAAACATATACAGGTTAATGTCTAATGTGTAAAGAGACTTACGTTGTGATATTCAACCACCTCCTCAATGAAATCCATCCCATCAGCCAGAGGAATCTGAACACCTCTCTTTGTCCAGTCTGAACACACACACACACACACATTCAGTAAAACATCATTACAGTAGTCAGTGTCACAGTGTGTTAAGGTAAAAAAAAAACTAGTAATTGTGTGTTGATGTTTTAAAGTTTGTGGTGATCTGCCATAAATTGGGTTTTTTTTCGATTTATAAATGTTCAGTTCAGTTTTTCCCTCATGAGTAAATGCAATATTAATGGCAGATCACCACAAGTTGATGAAACAGATTCTTACTGTTGATTAAAGGAACCACAGACATCTGCAATATCGTCTTTAGAGGAACCTGCAGAGGAATCAACTGACAGACAGACAAACAGACAGGTTCTTACTGTTATGTATTGTGATTGATTGTCTCTTACTGCCCCCTGTTGTCAGTCAGAGTAAATGCTCACATATCTGTCTAGCTATTGTTGTAATTGGTGGTATAAGATGAAGTAATACACAAAAAGACACAACACTTACTGCCAGAGATTCCAGTGCAGATTGATTGGAGAAGATTTTAAACCTGAAAGAAGAAAATGGTTGCAGTCTGACTGTGATGCGATCAGTTAAGACAAAATAAATTATATTTACATCCTTTCATTCAGTTTGTGATTCAGATGGTAAATGACTGAGAACATGTGGGACAACGCAGAGACACCAGACTGTGGCCAGTATAATTAAAGACTTCCATCATCTCAAGTCATTTGGTAAAATTGTTCCTGGGCTGCCTGTGATGAAAACAGGCTACTTATAAAGAGCTGCTCCACAACCAGAGCACATTGTTCCTCCAGATTTTGAAACCAGTTTCCAAAACCAGCAGGCCTCGGCCTTCACTTAACACCCAGCTGACTTTAGAGACATGCAGCCCAAACTGTGTTTGCGTGTATGTGTATGTGTACCTGCGGAGGTCAGCATGAACAGCCAGACGTTTTCCCTTCATAGAAACTTTAGCGTTAAACTTTGTTTCCTGCAGGAGTACAGAACAGTCAGAGAAATGAAAAATTTATGAAAAATGAAAACAGCTGTTGGACATTTGATCTGGTTTTACTTTGAATCTTTAAGGAAATACAATCTAGTTTAAAACTGGTGTGAACAGGTTAAACTGGAATCAAAGCAGTAGTTATGTGAAACATGGACTGAAATAAAAGTTGAATCAGGAACAACTGAGATCCCAAAAATGTCCCCTCTCACCTGGAGGATGGGGAACTCCTCCAGAACCATCACCTGTTATTAAAACTGTAAGAGCAGCAGGTGCACACGACAGGTGAGAGACTGATCTCTAAACAGACAGCTGCCGTCCAATCAGAGGATTTCCTGTGGTTTACAGTGTGTTGAACTGTGTGTGTACACTTGTACTTCCCACATAGTGAGGACCGGAACAAGCTTTAACCAACAGAGTGAGGACATTTTGGCCGGTCCTCACAACCTCAAAGGGCTGAAGATTAAGACTTGGTTATTGGGGTTAGGGTAGAATTAGGTTTAGGTTATAGTTGTGATGGTTAAGGTTTGGGTGGGGGGCTAGGGAATGCATTATGTCAATGAGGGTCCTCACAAGTATAGAAGTACAAGTGTGTGTGATTGTGTGTTTATGTGTGTACCATGGTCATGCTGCTGAGCTGGACTGGAGGCTGACCTGGAGGCAGCAGCATCACCCTCACGATGGCTGTCATGACAACCGTCGCCCCAGACGTCTTGATGGAGGTTTTTGGAGCCGAGTTTACAGCGAGCTCCAGAGAGAACGGAGCATCCACCAGAGCCGGGTTCTACCCAGAACACACAGGGAGAACATGAAGTACAGTAATAACACAGAGTACTGCAGTACTACACTGGGTTCTATCCAGAAAACACAGGAAGTATAGTACTACAATAATACAGTACAACAGTCCTACGCAGTACTTCAGTAATATACAGTACTATAGTGCTGCAGTTCAATGCAGAGTTAAATAGTACACAGTCCTAGAAATGTAAATATTAAACTGGTCTGACTCGTCTCATAGACCTCGAGCCAACCTGCCTCCTGGTGGTTTATGATCAGTGCTGATCAATAAGTATCAGTAGATAACAGTAAGTCTGTCAGGTGATTTCTAATGAATAATAAACATTACGACTCGACTATATCTTTACGTGTCTCTACTGTCTCCTCTGTGCTTCTACGGTGTCTCTACTGTGTCTCAATTGTCTTTGTGCTGTGTCTCTGCTGTGTTTGTATTGTGTTTCTACTGTGTCTCCTCTGTTCTTTGATGGTGTCTCTGTGTTTCTGCAGCATCTCTATTGTGTTTCTTCTCTGTTTCTACTGTCTTAAGTGTGTCTCTCCTGCATCTCTCGTGTCTTTGTCATTCTACTGTGTTTCTAGTGTGTCCCTGCTGTGTCTATTGTGTTTCCACTGTCTCTACTGTGTTTTTACCATCTCAGCTGTCCTGCTGCTGTGTCTCTACTGTGTTTTTTTGGTGTTCCTATGGTATCAACTGTGTCTCTAATGCATTTATGCTGTGTATCTATTATGTTTCTACTGTGTCTCTTCTCTCTACTTTGTCTCTACTTTGTCTCTACTGTTTCTCCACTGTATCTCTGCTGTGTCTAGATTGTCTCGATTGTGTATCTACTTTGTTTCTACTGTGTCTTTACTATGTCTCATCTGCGTCTCCATTGTGTCTCCATTGTGCTTCTTCTGCATTTCTACTGCGTCCCTACTGTGTCTGTACTTTGTTTCTGCTGTTTTTCTACTGTGTCCTCTATGTCTCTACTTAATGTCTACTGTGTCTCTACTGTTTTTGCTGTGTCTCTATTATTTTTATACGGTGACTTCACTGTGTGCCTGTTTCCATGGTGTTTCTGCTCACCAGCATCATGATGGCTCCAAAGTAGGTGGTTCTCAACAACATCTCCATGTCTTTGGGCATCTGAAGGATGAGACGACATAAACAGAAACAGTCAAGATCAGACAGGATCAGTTCAGCTCTGAGGAGTAATCTTCCATTCTCTATTCTATTTTCTTTGGTGGTTTCAGGGTTACAAGGGGGTCTGTAGTGGTTTTGAGGGTCTGTGGTTGTTTTCGGGGTCTTTGTTGGTTTGGGTAGTCTGTGGTGGTCTGCAGGGTCTGTGGTTGTTTTGGGGGTCTGTGGAGGTTTGGATGTCTGTAGTGGGTTTGAGGGTCTGTGGTGGTTTTGACCTTCTCGTTAACGATGTGCATCTGGAAGATTCCTGCTCTGTAATAAGAAAACATTCCACTGTCGAAGAAGAACTCGGAGAGAGCGAGATAAACCATCCTGTCATACTCTCTGATGACCGGGTCGACGGCGTAGTTCACCAACGTGTCATTCTGATCAGACAGGTCGAAAAACATCCCCTACAGACAAACACACACACTGTTACTATCATATTGCTCGGATAAGATTATACAATCTAATCAGTGTCAGAGTCTCACCCTGAAGTGCATGTCAAGGCTCCTGGACGTCACCACTGGATCATCAATCAGAGAATAATCTATCCCAATAAACTGATCAACCTCCGTCCTCACAGGGATCGTCTCCAACATCGAGTTCACATGAACCAGAGCAGCGTGATCCAGAGCGGGACAGATCTGAGAGAGAGACAGGTCAGAGAGAGACAGACAGGTCAGACAGAGAGACAGGTCAGAGAGAGAGACAGGTCAGAGAGACAGACAGACAGGTCAGAGAGAAAGACTGGTCAGAGAGAGAGAGAGACAGGTCAGAAATAGAGACAGACAGGTCAGAGAGAGAGAGACAGGTCAGACAGGTCAGAAATAGAGACAGACAGGTCAGAGAGAGAGAGAGGGACAAAGAGACAGGTCAGAAATAGAGACAGACAGGTCAGAGAGAGAGAGAGACAGGTCAGAGAAAGAATGACAGGTCAGAGAGAGAGACAGGTCAGGTCAGAGAGAGAGAGACAGGTCAGAGAGAGACAGACTGGTCAGAGAGAGAATGACAGGTCAGTGAGAGAGACAGGTCAGAGAGACAGACTGGTCAGAGTGAGAGACAGGTCAGAGAGAGACAGACAGGTCAGAAATAGAGACAGACAGGTCGGAAATAGATACAGGTCAGAGAGAGAATGACAGGTCAGAAATAGAGACAGACAGGTCAGACAGAGAGACAGGTCGGATAGAGACAGACAGGTCAGAGAGAGAATGACAGGTCAGAGAGAGAGACAGGTCAGAAATAGAGCCAGACAGGTCAGAGAGAGAGACAGGTCAGAGAAAGAATGACAGGTCAGAGAGAGAGACAGGTCAGAGAGAGACAGACTGGTCAGAGAGAGAATGACAGGTCAGTGAGAGAGACAGGTCAGAGAGACAGACTGGTCAGAGTGAGAGACAGGTCAGAGAGAGACAGACAGGTCAGAAATAGAGACAGACAGGTCGGAAATAGATACAGGTCAGAGAGAGAATGACAGGTCACACAGACAGGCAGGTCAGAGAGAGAGACAGGTCAGAAATAGAGACAGACAGGTCAGACGAGAGACAGGTCAGAGAGAGAATGACAGGTCAGGTCAGAGAGAGACAGGTCAGAAATAGAGACAGACAGGTCAGAGAGACAGACAGGTCAGACCGAGAGAATGACAGGTCAGAGAGAGAGACAGGTCAGAAATAGAGACAGACAGGTCAGAGAGACAGACAGGTCAGAGAGAGAGAGACAGGTCAGAAATAGAGACAGACAGGTCTGAGAGAGACAGACAGGTCAGAGAGAGAATGACAGGTCAGAGAGAGAATGACAGGTCAGAAATAGAGACAGACAGGTCAGAGAGACAGGCAGGTCAGACAGACAGACAGGTCAGAGAGAGAGAGACAGGTCAGAAATAGAGACAGACAGATCAGAGAAAGAGACAGGTCAGAGAGACAAATAGACAGGTCAGAGAGAGAGAGACAGGTCAGAAATAGAGACAGACAGGTCAGAGAGACAGACAGGTGACAGACCTTTTGGTTGAGGAGGAAGCGCATGCCTGTTGTCAGAAAGCTGGCCAGGAAGTCATAAACTCTCCTGAAAAAAAACAAACGTGATGACAGACAGTACCTGATTGGTTGAAACTGAGGTCACATGACAGTGTGGTGAAACATCAGTGAGTATTAATCAGTGATTAGATATTGATACGTAATTATTGATCAGTGATTACTGATTCATTATCATCATTGATTACTACATCTGACTTATTAACAGTAATCATTAATTGTTATTGGGTTAGTTATTACAATTTCTATCTTTACAGTAATCATTATTGATTACCAAACCAATCCTATTAACAGTAATCATTAATCATTGATTACCAAACCAATCCTATTAACAGTAATCATTAATCATTATTGATTACCAAACCAATCCTATTAACAGTAATCATTATTTGTAACTGATCACTACGTCAGTCCTATTAACAGTAATCATTAATCATTATCGATCAGTATATCAGTGTGCTTTACCCGAGCGTTCCGCTGAACTTTGCCCTCATTTTGGCTATTTTGGCATCACAGGTGATGTTATTGATCTTCAGTCGTCCTTCATCATCTCTGATCAGATTCAGAACCGTGTTGATGTTCACTCCTTCAGCCGACGCATTGATGCTTCCTGTGTCATAACTAAGATACAACAACACTTCAGCTTCATCACTGACAGTTGTATTCCTACTGTCATCTTCATCATCATTACTATAATTAAATCCGATGACTGTAAATAGGTCAGATCAGAGTTATGTTGGGCCTCGCCACGCTTCGCCTCGCCACGCCTCGCCTCGCCACGCCTCGCCTGCCACGCCTCGCCACGGCTCGCCACACTACGCCACACCTCGCCACGCCTCGCCACGCCACGCCACGCCACGCCACGCCTCGCCTCGCCAGAGGGAGACAGACAGGTCAGACAGAGAGACAGGTCAGAGAGAGAATGATAGGTCAGAGAGAGAATGATAGGTCAGAGAGAGAATGATAGGTCAGAGAGAGAGAGACAGGTCAGAGAGACAGACAGACAGGTCAGAGAGAAAGACTGGTCAGAGAGAGAGAGAGACAGGTCAGAGAGAGAGACAGGTCAGAAATAGAGACAGACAGGTCAGAGAGAGAGAGACAGGTCAGAGAGAGAGACAGGTCAGAAATAGAGACAGACTGGTCAGAGAGAGAGGCAGACAGGTCAGAGAGACAGACAGGTCAGAGAGAGAGACAGACAGGTCAGACAGACAGACAGGTCAGAGAGAGAAAGAGACAGGTCAGAAATAGAGACAGACAGGTCAGAGAGAGAGACAGGTCAGAGAAAGAATGACAGGTCAGAGAGAGAGACAGGTCAGTGAGAGAGAGGGTTATCGATCAGTATATCAGTGTGCTTTACCCGAGCGTTCCGCTGAACTTTGCCCTCATTTTGGCTATTTTGGCATCACAGGTGATGTTATTGATCTTCAGTCGTCCTTCATCATCTCTGATCAGATTCAGAACCGTGTTGATGTTCACTCCTTCAGCCAACGCATTGATGCTTCCTGTGTCATAACTAAGATACAACAACACTTCAGCTTCATCACTGACAGTTGTATTCCTACTGTCATCTTCATCATCATTACTATAATTAAATCCGATGACTGTAAATAGGTCAGATCAGAGTTATGTTGGGCCTCGCCACGCTTCGCCTCGCCTTGCCACGCCTCGCCACGCCTCACCTCGCCACGCCTCACCTCGCCACGCCTCGCCTGCCACGCCACGCCACGCCCGCCTGCCACGCCACGCCACATTACGCCACACCTCGCCACGCCGCCACGCCGCCGCCCGCCACGCCGCCACGCACGCCGCGCCACGCCCGCCACGCCACGCCACGCCCGCCACGCCGCGCCTCGCCACGCCACGCCACGCCACGCCACGCCCGCCGCCTCGCCACGCCACGCCACGCCACGCCCGCCACGCTCGCCACGCCCGCCGCGCCGCCACGCCGCCTTGCGTGAGAAACAAACCGGCCGACCTGAGAAGCTGAAGCCTTCGCTAAGAGGCTCGACTGAGAAACAAAGGACAGACAGATCGGCGCCAAGCCCCCACTTTTTAATGTATAGGGCCTTAAATATCAGCATTTTTAGGTGGAGCCACCTTTGAGACGTTTCACGTTTGGTTATTGGTCCTGATTCCAGGCTGCGGCCCCGTAATTATTCATCCATATTGATAATAATAATTGTACTAATATTCATAAATATCTTACTATTTTGCTAATAACCAAACCTGCCCTACCTGAATCCCAACAGTTACCTTTATGTTGTTCTTTAGGAGAAGGATTACAGTTTTATTAGGTTTCTGTGGGAGAACGATTAGAGTTAAGTCAGTGTGTGTAGGAGAACTAACAAGAACCAGTAGAGGATCCGTCGGTGGAAACTCAGCGAGATCGATGAGTTCTGAACATCGAACAACAAACCAACTTCAGGGATGAATTGCAGGTCAGCGTGAGTCAGATTCAACTCTGTTATCTTCACACTGATGACAGACGAGAGAAAGAGAAAGTATTAATACACATGTTGAGTAGTATTAAAGTATTACTTTAAATATAATGTAATATTAGTACTCAGTGATGGTGTATTGGAAGCGTCCTTCTTTGCCGTTCATCTCTGGCATACTGATGTTACCGAGCTCCTCTTCAACAAACCTCTGGGTCTCAGACTTCACTGAAAAAACAAAACACAAAACATTGAATCAACATTGTACTATGGTTAAATTTGACGATTGAAATTCCAACATTTAATCAATACTGTCTCAATATGTGCATGCATTTTTTCAAAAGTAGAGAACTGGGTGAGACACACGAGGTGTCATTCATTCTAAATCCAGCACACTTTGCTGTGGACAGTGCATCGTGATTTTTTTATTATGTGCAAATCTTCTTAAGGTGTGTGTGTGAATGTGGAGGTAAGATAATGTTAGCTTAAACAGGGCACCAGCTAACATTAAGCTAAATATTTATAAAGGCTTATAGGGGTTTAGCTTACATGAAACTTTGCTAACTTAGCTAATGTAGCTAACTAATAAAAAAAGCAGCAATGGCTAGAGCCAAAATTAATTTGTGAGATTCTTTGGTTTTAATATGTGCCAGTGATAAAAATGGCAGCACCTAGCATTACTTTGATTATTTCCTTTGTTGGCTAGTCAACATAGATGTAACATTAGTTATGTTGTATTTTGGGTATAGTTCTCAGCTGGAACAGATGTCCGCAGACAGGTTAATGTCTTGTTTCCCTTAGTACTAACGTAACACTTTGCAGTTGGAGTAACGAAAGGGTTTAAGTAAAATTATGAGCAGGCGTCAAAGTCACTCAACTGTCTGGGCTTGTCTAAAATACAGTGGATGTTAAGCATCACAGAAGATGAACAAGTGTGGCTGGAGCTCAAGGTAGGGTCCAGGTTAACGTGAGGGACCGACTTCGTCACAACACCAGCTCCCCCTGCTCTGGCGCTTTTTCCCTGAAGGGGACTAAAAAAGAAGGAAGGGTCATTTCATCATCATACCAACAGTCTAATGCTCTGCTCGGGGCCAGTTCCATTGAAGCCTATGGGAGATGCACGGAGAAGCACACTAAAACTCAACATCCTGCATCTACGTGTATGACCTTTGATAAAGAAATTCCTCTACCAAATGAAAGAACACACTTCAGAGGATACATTACTGACCGATTTTTACAAATGTACATATCACATAGTGACTCAGACATCAACATTGGTTTGTATAGTACTGTATGTAATGTAAATCTAAATATTGTATATTGAATGATGTTGACACGTAAGTGAAATATTTAATAAATCAAGTCATTTCAAATGTTAGATTTTTAAAGATCCCTTCCACTCAAAAAAATGTTGTCCAGCAGTTACTTATATTTGTAGTTTCTGGATTATTAATGAAGGAGAAGGAGTAGATGTTGTTTCAGAGATTTTAACAAGATAATTGAACTTTTGTGAAAAGAACATATCAGATTATTATTCAAAGTAGAGCAAGGTATATACATGTTAAAACAGACATCCCTAGATTAAAAAAAAGTCAAAATATAGTCAAGCAAGACTCAAATTTGCGGCTCAGGTTACATCTCTCTGCAAATATATTCCTATAAGAAGCTGGTTACAGTGGCACATGCTTCCAAACTATACTGAAATACAATTATAGCTTTTTGTTTCAACAGGTACATCGAGATCCAGCGCAGAGCGACACAACCCTCTTTGTCCCCCACAACAAGCAAATGAAATCACACTAGTCTAATGCTTTGTGTACAAGTTACAGCATTTTCCCTACCTCTAGACTTCTTTAGAGGGAACTACCACCAGTATGATCATGTGAAAGTCAGTGCTTGATCAGGGTTGTAACGGTAAGACAGATGTCGTCTGTGTTAGATAAGTACACAATTTCTGAGGACCATCAAATTCACATTGACGAAGCAATATGCCCATCTCCTCACGAATCTCTCTTATGAAATGCTAATTTAATTTGGACGTCAGTACATCACCTAGCGGTGTCACAGTCCGATTACTGCATGTTTATAAAATTCTGTTTTGATATTAATCCTGTTGGGTAAAATGCTGAGTGGTTTTTCATTCATGCCTTTCAAAATGTGTGCAGTGATTAAGGTGCATGAATGTTTGTATTTTATAGATGTAACCACACCGATGCAATGCCAAGGCAAAGGCACCAGGCAGCTTTTGAAAGGCAAGAGTCTATTTCAAATTGTGTAATTCTGCGGTAGTAATTTCATTTCTCACTTACTAACAATTCAGTTTTTTCCCTAAGACCTTGCCATCCAGAAAATGACTTCAGTGCTTGCTGAAGTACTAGCGTTGGTAAAGCTGGGTCAAGAGACATACAGTTAGTCAACAATGAATTGGCAGATGCCCCAGTGACCCTGGGTGGTCCTCAGGGACCAGTACCAGCCACTACCTTTTCAGATGTCCCCCATCCAGCTGCCAATTATGAATGAAGAGGACTTTGATTCATTCTTAAGTAATGATTCCACCTCAGTCTGTCAAAAGATGGTAATTTATATATATTATAATAATATGCAGACCTGCTCACATTTCCTCATACACACAGTTTCTGTATATCACAGCACAGTATAAACTAAATAGGTAAATAGGGTTGCATAGATAAAATGGGTAGCAGCCCTTTCAATATAATTTTACAGCCATTTCAAAAATAAATGACCAAAACCAGACTGCTGGTACATTTTGGAGCAAAATGCAGTTACTGCCTTTTAAACTTCTGACTGGAGTGAACTTGATTCAGCTGGAATATCTGGGTTTGTACAAACATCAGTTGCTCTGTATGTTCATGAAGCGTTCAGTGTGTACGTTGTTCGCTCCATATCATGGTATTGGATTTCTCCAGAATCGTATACTCCACTTTTAACTTAGATGGAAGAGTACATGCTCAAATAAAAATAAACCAAAACAGAGTTGCCACTGACCGCTGCCCAGGTCTGACCTCTGCCCAACATTATCGTTGTGTTTTCATTTTTTACCTTAATCATTCTGTTTAATTTTTTTTATCTGTTTAGTTTTTTAGCTGCCGCTTGGCGATTTGACCGGAAGATGGCCACCTGGCCTTCAGTGACAGTGAACAAGTGGCTATGTTACGCTCCAGAGCGGGAAGGTGGCATCACACACACACACACACACACACACACACACATACACACACTCAAAAATGTGTTGTTGTTCCTAAAGTTGGATGTTTATTATCACTGTACAGAATGGTGAATTTGCCAGAATTAACCCCCCTAACACTAACCCTCCATTTGTACAGAATTTGCCACCAGGTGGCAAGATTTTCATGAAATCAAAACTTTTAATATCTGCATTTTTGTCAGCAACAGCTGTCATCCCACACTGGATTCTAATGAGGGAAATTCAATTTTATTGATATAGCGCCAATAATGCAGCGTGTAATTCAGTGTTACTCTTGGTAAGTTTATCCAATTGATATGAGCCTCACTGCTTTTTGTTCACACAGCCGTATCACAGGTGTATTAAGTTTTTTAACCGAACATATCCTACTGCTGGTAGTTCACATGGAAACCCTTCAACTGGTGTGGCCAGATCTTTAATATAACATTATTGCTTGGTAGTGTTGTTTTGAATTTAATATTCAAAATTAAATCTGAATATTAAAAGTATGTTTTCTGTCAGATTTTTCAGTGATTTAAAATGTGTTTTAACATAGTTTCATTTGTTTATTTATTTTGAAACATGTGCAAAGGTAATTTTGAACAAGCTAATTTATATCTGCCAACAAGACATGGTTTAGTGTTTGTTTTTAGTTTTGGACCACTTCATATAGAGTACAAGGATGTTGTATTTCTGAATTTCAAATGTTTGTGTGTGAGACGTCGAGAGAGAGAGAATGCAGCAAAGGGCCACATGTAGTTAAATGCAGCTGCAGACGGACTTCTAAGTCACGGTTGAATCAGTATTGATTCTTTGTCAGTTATGGTTGAAAATCTGATGTTTATTAAACATCAATCATAACGAGCGTTTTCAATTTGGTTTCAATGTCGGGTGTCAACAGAGATTCAATACTTCTGCCTGACGACATTTAAATGTTGTTTAAACGCTGTCACTGATGTCATTTAGCCTTCCTGAAGTCTTAACTAGTTCCAATCAAATGTTTATTAAACCGACCGGTTTAGTAAATCACAGGTTTTAGACTAACGAGCAAAAACTGAGAACTGCAGGAGAACAGAGGAACTGCTTTATGTTTACACAGGTTTAATATGGATTATAGTTTAGATCTGGATCATAAATCTGTTCAGGTCTTAGTTTACTTCTGGATTATAATTACATAATCATATACTTACACATCTCCAGTCCTTTGTCAGTGATGCGGATTTTGCAGCCAGCGGGTTGGGCAGCAACAGCCATGATGGAGGACACCAAAGGCAAAAGGAAGAGGAGGGACAACTGACAGGAAGTCATCCTGAGCCAGAACATGCCAACCTGAAACACAGAAGAAGCAGCAGCAGCAGTTTAAAATCCTGGATTAGAGGCTGGACTCAGTTGGTGTTTTGTCTCTGTGTTTTCAGGTTGGTTCTGAGGTTCTAGGTTAGGTCTTTGTCAGATCATCTGCTCTGTGCGTTCTAACGTTCAGCATTGTGGCCTTTAAATAATCCTGGAGAGCCTTCTTGTGGACAAATAAAACAGATGAATTGCCATTCATTACGTAGTGGTAACTATCAATTAAGACCTCAGCCAATCAGGGAAGGACACCGATAACCTCATCATCCAGCTCTGCAGCTACTTTCTCTGTTTCCATTTGGGAAGTATGATAGTTCACTACATCAGATGTATTCATTATAAGTGTGTAGTAGTGAATAAAGCACCATTTGAGGACGTCTTCTTCTGCAGTTCTTAAGACTTCCTGTGTAACATTGGTGTTGCAGTGTGTCAAGCAGGGAACAGGGAAAGGACCCAAACGCAGACAGGATGATTTCAATGATTTAACAGTAAAAAAGGCTTACATGGGATACAGGAAGGAAGCGGACAAAACCAGGGGAGCAGTCCAAACAGGCAAACGTAGAATCCAGCGAACAGCAAATAATCGAAATTCTATACTGGGACAAGTGACCAGTGATCAGAAGAACGGAGGGCTGGAAAGGGGCAGAGCAGGAAACCTCAGGCGGGCGGCCCGAGGGCTGGACACCCCCTGGAGGATGACCAGACGAGTAAAGCAACTCAGGAGGCCGGCAACAAAAGTGAAAAGGAAATCTGTGATCCACTCAGGAATGGCTTCCTTCAGACTAGGTATGGCCGACAATTTCCCACGTGCCAGAGCAATGATTGCCTCTCTGTGGAAGACATTGATAGCCTTACTCCACATGTCCCTGAGGCATGTCAGGTCACAAATGATGACGTGTTCTTCTTCAGAATAGTCTGCTGGGTCCATAATGGTCAGACAGGGAAGGACAACTAGACACAGGTGAAACTAATCAGGACAGGGCAGACAATCAAAACTGGAGGGAAAAGAAATGAAAGACAGGAAGTAAAACTACAACACATGAGGGAAGGATAATATTTCAAAATAAAACAGGAAATAACCCTCAAAACCACAACAATCGGAGGTCTTAAGATTGAGCTCACTAACCAACGCCTCCTCTGTCACACACTGCTGAAGGTTTAAATTTACTCTTAGTTTCGTCTTCCAGGAATTCCCTGTCTCATAACACACAGCAGAGCACATAATGGGTTGTTTGGACCCTGAGCAGTGACTCACAGTCTCCCTCACAATCTGAACCTGTTCAGAGACAAACTGTTCGCTGGTGTAAAGAGGAAGCTGCAGCAGTGTACTGAGGTCAGAGGTCACAATGAACAGATCTAAGGGTTTTGGTTCCTCCTGTTGTTCCACAGATCACAGCTGAACACATTCTCAGACTGTGTCGTCCATATAAATAGTGAACTGCAACTTGAACTGCAGTAACCTCTATTACAACACTCCATCCTCCCCCTTCTCCCCCTCCTCTCTGTCTCTTTACTCTCTCAGCAGCCTCCCAACCCTCCTGACCTTGTTTTTTCTCTGTAAAACAAACTGAACTGATAAATCTGAGCAAAAACAGTCAGACAGGAAGAGAAGCTGAGTGACCGAGAACTCGGTTTACTTTCTGTTTAAACTCATCTGTAAATCTCTCACTGGGATTTTATTAGTGATTATAGTGGAAAGTGATTTTTACTGGTTTCTTTTAGGAAAAAGTCTTTATTTTATATCTGAACTGTTTTACAAACTTCAACTTTGCTCTTCAAAGCATCAAGAGGAGCCATTTCACTGTCTCATTAACTTACACTGTCTCTGACACTTTAACTGCTTTCACCATTTACATTTCTGCACAGCGGTCCATGCAGACCCTCACAGACTTGAGCATTGATTATGATCAATTATTTTAAATGTTAGTATATTTGAATACACAGCAGAGCTACTGTCATTAACCTGAATTTATGTTAATTTAGTGAGATGACATTACAATTACTAAACTAATGATTTCATCTACAGCAGCTTGTTAATGACTGCTGGTTAATGTGTCATGTTTAAATCACTGTTTCATCCTCATTCAGCAGAATCAGAAAAATATGTAAATGAGAACAACTTTATGTTGAATTCGGCTGCATTAAAACACAGTGATCAGAGAGAGCAGGGCGAGACTGTCGAAGGTGTAATGGGCTGAAACTCCTGTATGTCCACTTTGCTCAGTTTAAGTAACAGATCCATGAGTTTGAAGGTTTATCAGACAGAAAAACTCTGTACAGAGGTTTATAATACTCAGACAGGTTTTACAGCTTTGGCAAGTTATAACAGTGGCAACTACTTTCATCATGACAATCGCGAGGTAAAGATACAGCTGAAATAGGGTGTTCGTGTTACAAAATAATCTACTGGGAATGTGAGCTTCCATGTAGGTGATTGGGTAATGCAGTGTCTTAGCAGATGACATCACGTTGTGTTGCAGCAAAAGTTAAGCCTGGTTCGACTTATTTGCCCTGAGTTGTTTTGTTTTTTTTGCTGGAACCCATGTAATGCCACATAACTGCTGCTGTTTTTGCTAGCTGCCGGTGATGTGTTAGTGAGATGCCACGCTTTCAGGCAGCTTTCCCTTATATTGCGATGTAATCCTCTCCGAAATTAGCCTCATCTCTTTGTTTATTGTTAAGAGAAACCGCTGAAACAGTGTAGATGCAGTGTCACAAGTTAACTTGTTGGTATTATTCAGACTGTACTAACCAGGTGGCCGGGCGACCTGAACACACAGAATACACAGAAAACAGTCCAGAGTACATAGTGGGGAAGTGATTAAGAACGTTTGGTTAGTAACAATTCTTTTATGTTAATTATTGGATCAAATCCCGAATGCTGCTGATATTTTTCCAGTGCGAATGACACAGTGACACTATATGTGCCACATCTCACCGGCATCCTACTGGCAAAACCAGTGTGGCAGTTACCGTGGCAGCTCGCCAGTGGGCGAGTCAGGTGCTGCTAACAGCGTGGCAGTTACCGTGGCAACTCGCCAGTGGGCGAGTCAGGTGCTGCTAACAGCGTGGCAGTTACCGTGGCAGCTCGCCAGTGGGCGAGTCAGGTGCTGCTAACAGCGTGGCAGTTACCGTGGCAGTTACTGTGGCAGCTGGAGCTTAAGGGCCATCACTTGCTGTCACTTTTTGAGCCCTGCTATAAAAAGTTCCAAACAACATGAAAGTCATTCCTGTCTTTAACCCTGAAAATAATGTGTGTGGCAGGTCTCTCATTATACACTGTAAATTAAGGGATGGCTTTCATGTTATTTGGTCACTTTTAATGTCTTTTTACCCTTAAACCACACAGCTAAACCATTAATAATACTATATTAGTTCCCACTAACTTATCCATTAATTATGGTTTTAACATCCTATTAAAGATATCTCAATTAGATTAATTGATGGGTGAATTAATGAGATAACTTGTGTTATGAATTGGTGCTATATAAATAAAATTGAATTGAATGAGATTTTAAGGATTCAGTGTCATAGAGGTCAGAGGAACACTGCTGACTAAAATATCACTGTAGCATTAAGATTTATTTTTACAGGACCTGAAAGATCAAACAGGACACATGAAGAGGACTGTAGCCTGTTTCTGACATGAACCCCTTTATCTTAATCTGATGATAATTGAACAGGTTGGTCTGAATAAACAAATGAGATCGTCAGTCTGACGGTTGGACCTGAAACACACGCGCACGCATGAATTATCAGGTCTGAAGCTTCAAACAGCCTTTGAATAGCAGAAGGTCCTCACAAATACAGACATACAGAACCACACACACACTTAGTCTGTAATTTGTGCGTTTAATTACGGCTCAGTGACGACAGCCAATCACCATCCAGCTGCTGCAGCACCCACATCTGGTTAACCACTAACTGCTAACTGCTAAACTTTAATTAAAAAGCTTCAGTTCAAAGAGAAGAAGATTTAGACTCCACACCCAGTCTGACCTCTGACCTCTGACCTCAGGTCTGTCAGAGAGACAAAACTACATTATTCAGCACTGAGTTTATACTTTAAACTGCAAAGTGTTTCATTAAATGAAGTATATAATATATGTCTCAGGTCTGTTTGAAACATCTGAAGCTGCTCAACCTTCCTCCCAGATGTATATTCTTCATATACTGTATGTTACAGTCTTTCTATAATTAATCCTGATTGTCCATACTGTAACTTTACAATGCTGGTCTATTCCTGCGTGTCAGTCCTGGGAGAGGGATCCCTCCTCGGTTGCTCTTCCTCACGTTCCTGCCATTTTTTCCCTGTTAAAGAGATTTTCTTTATCTGAATCGAAGGACAGAGGGGGTCGTATGCTGTACAGATTATAAAGCTCCTTGAGGCAAATTTGTGATTTGTGAGATTGGACTGTATAAATAAAAATTGACTTGACTTGACTTGAAACAGTAACTCTATAAAGCCATTTAAATCAGCTCCACCATATACAACAATAAAGTACTGTGACATGTTCATTCTTCAGTGACAATAATTCAGTATCATATTAAATATTATATCATTCTGTATAGTGAGTACTTTTTACTTTTGATCATTTAAGTACATTTAGCTGACAATATTATACTATATAATAGCACTATATAAAGTATCCATACACTGTGGATACCTTTACTTGTGGATACAGTAAACGATCTGAGTACTTCTTTCACTGCGGACACACAGTAATCTAATCAGTCATGAAGTATCAAAACATGAAAATACTTCTAAATAAAGTGACAGCTGAAGGGAGGCAAAGATACTGCAGGAGGTGGATCTGAGTCAGAAACCTGCTCCTCCTCAGAGTCCTAACTCCGTCAGGTCTGAACTCACAGACATGAAACGCACATCGAGTCGTTCAGTGCGACTCACACGTCCAGAGGACGTCATCGTCTCTGACGTCCGTCCAGAATAAACCTCATGAATCCACTGAGACGCCAGAGAAGAAAGCAGCTGCAGAACCTGCCTGAGAATCCTGCTGTTTCTAAGTTTCCTTCAGTCTCACAGTGATCCAGAGACAGCTGTCTGTCCGTCCACGGGTCCACTGCAGACAGGAGCTGCTGACAGCTGGTTCGGCTGCTCTGATGGGACAGTCTGACTACATGTGAACAAGTAACGTGTCTGTAGAGAACAGCAGCACCGACCTGCAGCTGACATCACAGCAGACCATCTGATGAGCTGTTATCATGTTGGTTCCCAAACAGGCCTATGTGTTGGTGTCAGCATGTTTCCATCCATCAGATTAGCAACAATATTTCTGACTTCCACCATTTTCACACAAGTCAAATTTCACACTGAGCTGATAAAATGCAGCAGAAGGAAAAAACTCAGAGATCCACTTTAAAATACAAGTATGGGATTTAAATGACAGGAGGAGCAGCCAGTTCACAGAGAAAATGGAGGCCATGGTGGCTGTAATTATTACTGAGTATACTGCAATATACTTTATATACTGTAATATACCCTAATATACTTTAATAGACTCTAACATACTACTCACCTGTCCATGATGAGACGCTCTGTCTGTCTGCCTGTCTATCTGTCTGTCTGCCTGTCTATCTGACTGTCTGACTGTCTGGTTTCAGTAACAGTTGAACTCTGAATGTCTGAATGATGAAACTCACAGATCAGCAGGCTGAAAGAGGAGGCGCTTAGATCAGATGGTTCCAGCAGTTCAGGTTCTGTTGGTTCTGTAGTTGATGTCTGTAGTTGTTCTGTCTCTGTTCACACTGACTGTCTCTCTCTGAGTGCAGACTTTTATCCTGAGGACCTGACTCCTCCCCCCTTCCCCTTCCCCATCCCCCTGGGATTTCTTGTCCTTTGTGAGAAAGAGTGTAGGTTTTCTTTCAGAAGTGAGGGAGACACAAACAAATATATATATGGACTCACACATACACACACACACACACACACAAACAGTATATTTGTATGTGTGTGTGTGTGTGTCAATCTAGCAAATGAGTATATATGATGAAACTGGCTACTGGTTTCCTTGGTAATGGTATTAAAAGCACTAACTTCACTGATGATATGTCATATGTGATGTATGATGTATGATATGATATGTGATATGTGATATGTGATGTATGATGTATGATACGTGATATATGATATGTGATATATATGTGATGTATGATATGTGATGTGTGATGTATGATGTATGATATGTGTTGTATGATATGTGATGTATGATGTATGATATGTGATGTATGATGTATGATGTATGATATGTGATGTATGATATGTGATGTATGATGTATGATATGTGATGTATGTATGATATGATGATATATGATATGATGTGTATGTATGATGTGATGTATGATATATGATATATGATGTATGATATATGATATGATGTATGATGTATGATATGATATGTGATGTATGATGATGTATGTATGATATGTGATGTATGATATGATGTGATGTATGATGATATGATGATATGTGATGATGTGTGATGTATGATGTATGATATATGATGATATATGATATATGATATATGATGTATGATATATGATGATATGATATATGATGTATGATATGTGATGTATGATGTATGATGATGATATGATGATATATGATGTATGATATGTGATGTATGATATGATGTATGATGTATGATATATGATGTATATGATGTATGATATATGATGATATGATATGTGATGTATGATATATGATATATGATGTATGATATGATATGTATGATGATATGATATGATGATGTATGATATATGATGTATGATGTATGATATATGATGATGATGATATGTGATGTGTGATGATATGATATATGATGTATGATGTATGATATGATGTATGATATGATGATGATATGATATGATATATGATATGATGTATGATATGATGTATGATATGTGATGTATGATGTATGATATGTGATGATATGATATGATATGATATGATATGATGTATGATATATGATATATGATATGTGATGTATGTATGATGATATGATATATGATATGTGATATGATGTATGATATATGATGTATGATATGTATGATATGATGTATGATATGATGATATGATATGATATATGATGTATGATATATGATGTATGATATGATATATGATGTATGATATATGATGATATGATGATGATGTATGATATATGATGTATGATATATGATATATGATGTATGATGTATGATATGTGATATGATGATGATGTATGATATGTGATGTATGATATGATGTATGATGTATGATATGATATATGTATGATATGATGTATGATATGTGATGTATGATGTGATGATGATATATGATGTATGATGATGATATGATGTATGATATATGATGTATGATGTATGATGATGATGTATGATATGATGTATGATATATGATATATGATATATGATGTATGATGTATGATATGATATGATGTATGATGTATGATATATGATATGATATGTGATATGATATGATGATGATGTCTGATATATGATGATATGATATGTATGATGTATGATGTATGATATATGATATATGATATGATATATGATATGATGTATGATATGATGATATGATGTATGATGTATGATATGTGATGTATGATATATGATGTATGATATATGATATATGATATGTGATGTATGATATGATGATATGATGATGATATGATATGATATATGATGTATGATATATGATATATGATGTATGATGATATGATATATGATATATGATGTATGATATATGATGTATGATGTATATGATGATATGATATATGATATATGATATATGATGATATGATATATGATATGTATGATATGTGATGTGATGTATGATATGATGTATGATATATGATGTATGATGATGATGTATGATATGTATGATATATGATATGTGATGTATGATGTATGATGATGTATGATGTATGTATGATATGTATATGATATATGATATATGATGTATGATATATGATATATGATATGATGATATGATATATGATGATGATGATGTATGATGTATGATGTATGATATGTGATGTATGATGTATGATATATGTGATGATATATGATATATGATGTATGATATGATATGATATGATATGATATGATGATATGATATGATATGTGATATATGATATATGTATATGATATGATATGTGATGTATGATATATGATATGATGTATGATATATGATGTATGATATGTGATATGATATATGATATATGATGTATGATATATGATATGATGTATGATATGATGTATGATATGATATGATGATGATATGATATGTGATGTATGATGATATGATGATGATATGATACGATGTATGATGTATGATGTATGATGTATGATATGATATGATGTATGATATGTATGTATGATGATGTATGATATATGATGATATGATATATGATGATGATATGATGTATGATATGTATGTATGATATGATGTATGATATGTGATGATATGTGATATATGTGATGTGATATATGATGATGTATGATGTATGATATGATGTATGATATATGATATATGATGTATGATGTATGATATGATGATATGATGTATGTATGATATGATATGATGATGATGTATGATGTATGATATATGATATATGATGTATGATATGATATATGATATATGATATATGATGTATGATGTATGATATGATGTGATGATATGATATGATATGTGATGTATGATGATGATGATATGATGTATGATATATGTGATATATGATATATGATGTATGATATGTGATGTATGATGTGATATGATATGTGATATATGATATATGATATGATGATATATATGATATGATATATGATATGATATGATATATGATATGATATATGATATATGATATATGATGTATGATGATGATATGATGTATGTGATATGATATGATATGATATGTGATGATGTATGTATATGATATGATATATGATGTATGATATATGATATGTGATGTATGATGTATGATATGTGATGTATGATATGATGTATGATATATGATATGATATGATATGTGATGTATGATATGATGTATGATATGATATGATGTATGATATGATGATATGATGATATGATATGATGATGATGTATGATATGATGTATGATGTGATGATATGATATGATGATATGATGTATGATATGATGTATGATGATGTATGATATATATGATATGTGATATGATGTATGATATATGATGATATGATGTATGTATGATGATGTATGATATATGATGATGATGTATGATATATGATGATGTATGATATGATGTATGATATATGATATGATATATGATGTATGATATATGATATGATATGATATGATATATGATATGATATGATGTATGATATGATGTATATGATGATGTATGATGATGTGTGATGTATGATATGTGATGTATGATATATGATATGTGATATATGATGTATGATATGATGTATGATATGTGATGTATGATATGATATGTGATATGATATATGATATATGATATGTATGTATGATGTATGATATGTGATGTATGATATGTGATGATATGATATATGATGTATGATGTATGATATATGATGATATGATGATATGATATATGATGTATGATATGTGATATGATATGTGATGATGATGATGTATGATATGATGATGATGTATGATATGTGATGTATGATGTATGATATATGATGTATGATGTGATGTATGATATGATGATATGTATGATGTATGATATATGATGTATGATATGATATGATATGATATATGATATATGATATGATATATGATGATGATATGATATGATATGTGATGTATGATATGATGATATGATATATGATATGTGATGTATGATATGATATGATGATATGATGTATGATATGATGATATGTGATGTATGATGTATGATATATGATATATGATGTATGATATATGATGTATGATGTATGATATATGATATATGATGTATGATGTATGATATATGATGTATGATATATGATGTGATGTATGATATGATGTATGATATATGATATATGATATATGATGTATGATATATGATATGATATGTGATGTATGATATATGATATATGATGTATGATATATGATGTATGATGTATGATATGTATGATGTATGATATATGTGATGTATGATATGATATATGATATATGATATATGATATGATATGTGATGTATGATGTATGATATGTGATGTATGATATATGATGTGATGTATGATATATGATGTATGATGATATGATATATGATGTATGATATGATGATGATATGATGATATATGATATGATGTATGATATATGATGTATGATATGATATATGATATGTGATGTATGATATATGATATATGATGTATGATATGATGATATGATATATGATGTATGATGTATGATATGTATGATGTATGATATATGATATATGATGTATGATATGATATGATATATGATGTATGATATGTGATGTATGATGTATGATATATGATATATGATGTATGATATATGATGTATGATATGTGATGTATGATGTATGATGTATGATATGATATATGATATATGATATGATATATGATATATGATATGTGATGTATGATATGATGATATATGATGTATGATATGTGATGTATGATATATGATGTATGATATATGATGATATATGATATATGATATATGATATATGATGTATGATATATGATATATGATATGATGTATGATGTATGATGTATGATGATGATATGATGTATGATGTATGATGATATGATATATGATATATGATGATATGATATGATATGATGATGATGATATGATGATATGATGTATGATATGATATGATGTATGATGTATGATATGATGTATGATGTATGATATGATATATGATATATATGATGTATGATGTATGATATATGATATGATATATGATATGATGATGATATGATATGATATATGATATATGATATATGATATATGATATATGAATATATGATGTATGATATATGATGTATGATATATGATGTGATATATGATATATGATATGATGATGTGATGTATGATGTATGATGTATGTATGTATGATGTATGATATATGATGTATGATATATGATATATGATGATATGATGATGATATGATATGATGTATGATATGATATGATGATGTATGATATATGATGTATGATATATGATATATGATGTATGTATGATATATGATGATATGATATGTGATGTATGATATGTGATGTATGATATATGATATGTGATGTATGATATATGATATATGATGTATGATATGTGATGTATGATATGTGATGTATGATGTATGATATATGATGTATGATATATGATATGTGATGTATGATATGTGATGTATGATGAATGATATGATGTATATATGATGTATGATATATGATATATGATATATGATGTATGATATATGATAATATGATATATATGATATGTGATATGATGTATGATATATGATATATGATATATGATATGATGATGATATGTGATGTATGATGTATGATATGATATGATGTATGATATATGATATATGATGTATGATATGTGATATGATGTATGATATGATGTATGATATATGATGATATGTATGATATATGATGTATGATGTATGATATATGATATATGATGTATGATATATGATGTATGATGTATGATGTGATGTATGATGTATGATATGATATATGATGTATGATGTATGATATGTGATGTATGATATGATGATATGATATGTGATGTATGATGTATGATATATGATATATGATATATGATGTGATGATGATATGATATGTGATATGATGTATGATATATGATATATGATATATGATGTATGATGTATATGTGATGTATGATGTATGATATATGATGTATGATGTATGATATGTGATGTATGATATATGATATATGATGTATGATATGTGATGTATGATATATGATGTATGATATATGATGTATGATATATGATGTATGATATGTGATATATGATGTATGATATGATGATATATGATGATATGTATATATGTATGATATATGATGATATGATATGTGATGTATATGATATATGTATGATATGATGTATGATATATGTATATGTATGATATGATGTATGATATGTGATATGATGATATATATGATATATGATATGATGTATGATATATGATATATGATGTATGATATGTATGATATGTGATGATATGATGTATGATATATGATATATGTATGATATGTGATGATATGATATATGATGTATGATGTATGATGATATGATGATGATATATGATGTATGATATATGATATATGATATATGATATATATGATATGATATGTGATGTATGATATATGATATGATATGATATGATATGTGATGTATGATGTATATGATATGATGATGATATGATGTATGATATGTGATATGATATATGATATATGATGTATGTATGATATGTGATGTGATGATATGATATGTGATGTATGATATATATGATATGATGATGTATGATATATGATGTATGATGTATGATATGATGATATGATGATATATGATGTATGATGTATGATATATGATATGATGTATGATGTATGATATATGATATATGATGTATGATATGTGATGTATGATATATGATATGATGTATGATATGATATATGATATATGATGTATGATATATGATATGTGATGTATGATATGTGATGATATGATGATGATATGATATATGATATGATGATATATGATGTATGATATGATGTATGATATGTGATGTATGATGTATGATATATGATGTATGATATGATATGATATGATATATGATGTATGATGTATGATGTATGATGTGATGTATGATATTATGATGATATGATATATGATATATGATGTATGATATGTGATGTATGATATGTGATGATATGATATATGATGTATGATATATGATATATGATATGATATGATGATATGATATGATATGATCTATGATATGTGATGTATGATCTATGATATGTGATGTATGATCTATGATATGTGATGTATGATATGTGATATGTGATGTATGATGTATGATATGTGATGTATGATGTGTGATGTATGATGTATGATGTATGATGTATGATATGTGATGTATGATGTGTGATGTATGATATGTGATGTATGATATGTGATGTATGATGATGTATGATATGTGATGTATGATATGTGATGTATGATATGTGATGTGTGATGTATGATGTATGATGTATGATGTATGATGTGATATATGATATATGATGTATGATGTATGATATATGATATGATGATGATATGATATATGATGTATGATGTATGATGTATGATGATGATGTATGATATATGATATATGATGATGATATGATGTATGATGTATGATATGATGTATATGTGATGTATGATATGTGATGATATGATATATGATATATGATATGATGTGATATGATATGTGATGATATGATGATGTATGATATGATGTATGATATGTGATATGATGTATGATATATGTATGATATGATATATGATGTATGATGTATGATATATGATATATGATATGTGATGTATGATATGATGTATGATGTATGATATGATATGATATGTGATGTATGATGATATGTGATGTATGATGTATGATATGTGATGATGTATGATATATGATATGATGATATGATATATGATATATGATGTATGATATATGATATGATGATGTATGATATATGATATGTGATGTATGATGTATGATATGATATGTGATGATATGATGTATGATGTATGATATGATATATGATGTATGATATATGATGTATGATATATGATATATGATGTATGATGTATGATATATGTGATGTATGATATATGATATATGATGTATGATATGTGATGTATGATGTATGATATATGATGATGATATGATATATGATGATATGATATGATGATGTATGATGTATGATATGTGATGTATGATGTGATGTATGATGTATGATGTATGATATATGATATGATGATATGATATATGATGTATGATGTATGATATGTGATGTATGATGTATGATATGTGATATATGATATATGATATGATATGTATGATATATGATATGTGATGTATGATATGATGATGTGATGATATGATATGTGATGTATGATATGATGATGTATGATATATGATATGATATGATGTATGATATGATATATGATGTATGATATGTGATATGATGATGTATGATGATGATGTGATATATGATGTATGTATGATATATGATATGATGATGTATGATATATGATATATGATGTATGATATGATGTATGATGTATGATATGATGATGTATGATGTATGATGATATGATGTATGATGTATGATGTATGATGTGATGTATGATATATGATATGTGATGTATGATATGATATGATGATGATATGTGATGTATGATATATGATATATGATATGATATGTGATGTATATGATGATGTGATGTATGATGATATATGATGTATGATGTATGATATGTGATGTATGATGTATGATATATGATATATGATATGTGATATATGATGATATGATATATGATGTATGATATATGATGTATGATATGATGATATGATATGTGATGATGTATGATGTATGATATGATATGTATGATATATGATATGTGATGTATGATATATGATATATGATGTATGATATATGATGATATGATGATGTATGATATGTGATATATGATGTATGATATGATATGTGATGTATGATATATGATGTATGATATATGATGTATGATATGTGATGATATGATATGATATATGATGTATGATGTATGATATGTGATGTATGATGTATGATATATGATATGTGATGATGTATGATATGATGATATGATGATATATGATATGATGTATGATATGTGATGTATGTGATATATGATGTATGATATGTGATATATGATGTATGATATGTGATGTATGATGTATGATGATATATGATGTATGATATATGATGTGTGATGTATGATGATGTGATGTATATGATGATATGATGATATGATATATGATATGATGTATGATATGTGATGTATGATGTATGATATGTATGATGATATATGATGTATGATATGTGATGTATGATGATATGTGATGTATGATATGTGATGTATGATATATGATGTGATGATGTATGATATATGATGTGATATGATATATGATATATGATGTATGATATATGATGTATGATGTATGATGTGTGATGTATGATATGTATGATGATATGTGATGTATGATGTGATGTATGATATATGATATGATGATATGATATATGATATGATGTATGATATATGATATGATATGATATGATGATATGTATGATGTGATATATGATATATGATGTATGATATGTGATGTATGATATGATGTATGATATATGATATGATGTATGATGTATGATGTATGATGTATGATGTATGATATGTGATATATGATATGATATATGATATATGATGTATGATGTGATGTATGATATATGATGTATGATATATGATGTATGATATATGATATATGATATATGATGATATATGATGTATGATGATGTATGATATGATGATGATGATATGATGTATGATATATGATATGATGTATGATGTATGATATGTGATGTATGATGTATGATATGATATGTGATGTATGATGTATGATATGTGATATATGATATGATGTATGATATGATGTATGATGTATGATGTGATGTATGATATATGATGTATGATGATATATGATATGATATGATATATGATGTATGATATATGATATATGATATGATATGATGTATGATGTATGATGATGATGTATGATATGATATATGATATGTGATGTATGATATATGATATGATATGATATATGATGTATGATGTGATGATATGTGATATGATGTATGATATGATGTATGATATGTGATGTATGATATATGATATGATGTATGATATGATGATATGATATGATATGATGATATGTGATATGATGTATGATATGATGATGATGTATGATATGATGTATGATGTATGATGTATGATGATGTATGATATGATATATGATGTATGTGATGATGATGTATGATGATATATGATGTATGATATGTGATGATATGTGATGTATGATATGTGATGATATGTGATATGATATATGATATATGATATATGTATGATGTATGATATGTGATGTATGATGTATGATATGTGATGTATGATATGTGATATATGATATATGATATGTGATATGATGTATGATGTATGATATGTGTGATGTATGATATATGATGTATGATATATGATGTATGATATGTGATGTATGATGTATGATATGATGATGTATGATATATGATATGATGTATGTGATATGATATATGTATGATGTATGATGTATGATGTGATGTATATGATGTATGATAGCGATATATGATGTATGATATGTGATGTATGATGTGATATGTGATGTATGATATGTGATGTATGATGTATGATATGTGATGTATGATATATGATATGTGATGTATGATATGTGATGTATGATGTATGATACGTGATATGTGATGTATGATATATGATATGTGATGTATGATATATGATATGTGATGTATGATATGTGATGTATGATGATATGATATATGATATATGATATGTGATGTATGATATGTGATGTATATGTGATATATGATATGATATATGATATGATGTATGATATATGATATGTGATGTATGATATATGATATATGATATATGATATATGATATATGATGTATGATATGTGATATGATGTGTGATGTGTGATGTATGATATGATGTATGATATATGATATGATGTATGATGATATGATATATGATATATGATGTATGATGTATGATGTATGATATGATGATGTATGATATGATATGTGATATGATATGATATATGATATGATGATGATATGATGATGATATGATATATGATGTATGATATATGATATGTGATGTATGATCTATGATATGTGATGTATGATCTATGATATGTGATGTATGATATGATGATATGATATGATGTATGATGTATGATATGTGATGTATGATCTATGATGCATGATATGTGATGTATGATATGTGATGTATGATGTATGATTAATGATATGTGATGTATGATATGTGATGTATGATGAATGATACGTGATGTGTGATGTATGATGTATGATATGTGATGTATGATATATGATATGTGATGTATGATGTATGATGTATGATATGTGATGTATGATGTATGATATATGATGTATGATGTATGATATGATATGATATGATATGATATGATATGTGATGTGTGATGTATGATATGATATGTGATGTATGATGTATGATATATGATGTATGATGTATGATATATGATGATGTATGATGTATGATATGTGATGTATGATGTATGATATGTGATGATGTATGATATATGATGTGATATGATATGTGTATGATGTATGATATATGATGTATGATATGATATGATGTATGATGTGATGATATGATATATGATATGATATATGATGTATGATGTATGATATGTGATGTATGATATATGATGTATGATGTATGATATGATGATATATGATATATGATGTATATGATATGTATGATATGTGATGTATGATGTATGATGTATGATGATGTATGATGTATGATGTATGATATGTGATGTATATATGATGTGATGTGATATATGATATGATATGATGTATGATATATGATATATGATATGATATGTGATGTATGATGATATGTGATGATATGATGTATGATATATGATGATATGATGTATGATATGTATGATATATGATATATGATGTATGATATATATATGATGTATGATGTATGATATGTGATATATGATGATATATGATATATGATGTGATGATATGATATATGATGTATGATATGTGATGTATGATATATGATGTATGATGTATGATATGTGATGTATGATATATGATGTATGATATGATATGTATGATGTATGATGTATGATATGATGTATGATATATGATATGTGATGTATGATATGATATGTATGATATATGATGTATGATATATGATGTATGATATATGATGTATGATATGTGATGTATGATGTATGATATGATGATGATATGATGATATGATGATATGATGTATGATGTGATGATATGTGATATATATGATATGATATGATGTGATGATATGATATATGATGTATGATGTATGATATGTGATATGATGATATGATATATGATGTATGATGTATGATGTATGATATGATATGTATGATATATGATATGTGATGTATGATGTATGATATGTGATGTATGATATGATGTGATATGATGTATGATGATGTGATGTATGATGTATGATATGATATATGATATGTGATGTATGATGTATGATATGTGATGTATGATATGATGTATGATATATGATGATATGATATGTGATGTATGATATATGATGATATGATGTATGATATATGATGTATGATGTATGATATATATGATGTATGATGATATGATGTGATGTATGATATGTGATGATATATGATATGTGATGTATGATATATGATGTATGATGATATGATGTATGATGTGATGTATATGTGATGTATATGATGTATGATATATGATATGTGATGTATGATATGTGATGTATGATGTATGATACGTGATGTGTGATGTATGATATATGATATGTGATGTATGATATATGATATGTGATGTATGATATGTGATGTATGATATATGATATGTGATGTATGATATGTGATGTATGATATGATATATGATATATGATGTATGATGTATGATATATGATGTATGATGTATGATGTGATGTATGATATGATATATGATGTATGATATGTGATGTATGATATATGATATATGATGTGTGATATATGATGTATGATATGTGATGTATGATATATGATGTATGATATGTGATGTATGATGTATGATATGTGATGTATGATATGTGATGTATGATGTATGATGTATGATGTATATGTGATGTATGATATGTGATGTATGATATATGATATGTGATGTATGATGTATGATGTATGATATGTGATGTATGATATATGATATGTGATGTATGATATGATGTATGATGTATGATGTATGATGTATGATGTATGATATGTGATCTATGATATGTGATGTATGATGTATGATATGTGATGTATGATGTATGATATGTGATGTATGATGTATATGTGATGTATGATATGTGATGTATGATATATGATATGTGATGTATGATATGTGATGTATGATATGTGATGTATGATGTATGATATGTGATGTATGATATGATGTATGATGTATGATATGTGATGTATGATGTATGATGTGATGTATGATATGATGTATGATGTATGATATATGATGTATGATGTGATGATGTGATGTATGATGTATGATGATGTATGATATGATGATATATGATGTGATGATATATGATATATGATATGATATGATGTATGATATATGATATGATGTGATGTATGATGTATGATATATGATGTATGATGTATGATATATGATGTATGATATGTGATATGATGATATGATGATATGATGATGTGATGATATGATATGTGATGTATGATATATGATATGTGATGTATGATATATGATATATGATGTATGATGATATGATGATGTATGATGTATGATGTATGATGTATATATGATATGATGATGTATGATATGTGATGTATGATATATGATATGATGATGTATGATATGTGATGTATGATGTATGATATGATGTATGATGTATGATATGATATGATATATGATGATATGTGATATGATATATGATATATGATATATGATATATGATATATGATGTGATGATATGTGATGTATGATATATGATATGTGATGTATGATATGTGATGTATGATGTATGATATGTGATGTGATGATATGATGTATGATATGATGTATGATGTATGATGTATGATGTATGATATGTGATGTATGATGTATGATATGTGATGTATGATATGTGATGTATGATATGATATATGATATATGATGTATGATCTATGATATGATATATGATATGTGATGTATGATATGTGATGTATGATATGATGATGTATGATATGTGATGTATGATGTATGATATGTGATGATATATGATATATGATATGTGATGTATGATATGTGATGTATGATATGATATGTGATGTGTGATGTATGATATGATATGTGATGTATGATGTATGATATGTGATGTATGATATATGATGATATGATATGTGATGTATGATATATGATGTATGATGTATGATATGTGATGATATATGATATGATATGATATGATATATGATATATGATATATGATGTATGATGTATGATGTATGTATGATGATGTATGATATATGATGTGATGTATGATATGATGTGATATATGATGTATGATGTATGATATGTGATATATGATGTATGATATATGATATATGATATGTATGATATGATATGATGATATGATATATGATGTATGATATATGATATATGATATATGATATGTGATGATATGATATATGATATGTGATGTATATGATGATATGATATGTATGATATGTGATATATGATATGTGATGTATATGATGTATGATGATGATATGTGATATGATATATGATATATGATGTATGATGATATATGATATGATGTATGATATATGATGATATGATATGTGATGTATGATGATGATGTGTGATGTATGATATGTGATGTATGATGTATGATATGTGATGTATGATATATGATATGTGATGTATGATGTGTGATGTATGATATGTGATGTATGATGTATGATATGTGATGTATGATATGTGATGTATGATGTATGATATGATGTATGATGTATGATATGTGATGTATGATGTATGATGTATGATATGTGATGTATGATGTATGATATGTGATGTATGATATGATATGATGTATGATGTATGATATGTGATATGATATATGATATGTGATATGATGTATGATATGTGATGATGATATGATGTATGATATGTGATGTATGATGATGATATGATGTATGATATATGATGTATGATGATGATATGATATATGATATGATGTATGATATGATGTATGATATATGATGTATGATATGATATGATATATGATATGATATATGATATGATATGTATGATATGATGATGATATGTGATGATATGATGATGTATATGATATGTGATGTATGATGTATGATATGTGATGTATGATATATGATATGTGATGTATGTATATGATGATGTGATGTATGATATGATGATGATATGATGTATGATGTATGATGTATGATATGTGATATGATATGATATGATGTATGTATGATATGTGATGTATGATATGTGATGTGTGATGTATGATATATGATGTATGTATGATGTATGATATGTGATGTATGATGTATGATATGTGATGTATGATGTATGATATGTGATGTATGATATGTGATGTATGATGTATGATATGTGATGTATGATGTATGATGTATATGATATATGATATATGATGTATGATGTATGATATATGATGTATGATGTATGATATATGATGTATGATATATGATATGTGATGATGATATATGATATATGATGTATGATATGTATGTATGATATGATGATGATGTATGATGTATGATGTATGATGTGATGTATGATGTATGATATGTGATGTATGATGTATGATGTATGATGTATGATATATGATGTATGATATGTGATGTATGATGTATGATATGTGATGTATGATGTATGATATGTGATGTATGATATATGATATGTGATGTATGATATGATGATGATATATGATATGATGATGTATGATGTATATGATATGATGTATGATGTATGATATGATGATGTATGATATATGATGTGTGATGTATGATGTATGATATGTGATATGATATATGATGTGTGATGTATGATATGATATATGATATGATATATGATGTATGATGTATATGATATATGATGTATGATATGATATATGATGTATGATATGATGATGTATGATGTATGATATGATGATATGATGTATGATATATGATGTATGATATGTATGATGTATGATATGTGATGTATGATGTATGATATATGATGTATATATGATATGATATGTGATGTATGATATGTGATGTGATGTATGATATATGATGTATGATATATGATATGTGATGTATGATATATGATATGTGATGTATGATATATGATATGATATGATATGTGATGATATGATATGTGATGTATGATATATGATATGATGTATGATATGATATATGATATGATATGTATGTATGATGTGATATATGATGTATGATATATGATATATGATGTATGATGTATGATATATGATGTATGATGTATGATATGATATATGATGTATGATATATGATGTATGATGTATGATATGATATATGATGTATGATATGATGTATGATATATGATATATGATGTATGTATGATATATGATATGATGTATGATATGATGTATGATATGATGTATGATATGATGATGTATGATATGTGATGTGATGTATGATATATGATGTATGATGTATGATATGATGATGTATGTATGATATATGATGTATATGTGATGTATGATATATGATGATATGATGTATGATATGTGATGTATGATATGATGATGTGATGATGTATGATATGTGATGTATGATATATGATATGTGATGTATGATATATGATATATGATGTATGATGATATGATATATGATGATATGATATATGATATATGATATGATATGTGATGTATGATGTGATATGATGATGTATGATGATATGATATGTATGATATATGATATGATGATGTATGATATGTGATGTATGATATGATATGATGATATGATATGATATGATATGATGTATGATGTGATGTATGATGTATGATATGATGTATGTATGATGTATGATATGATGTATGATATGATGATGTATGATGATATGTGATGTATATGTATGTATGATGTATGATATGATGTATGATGTATGATGTATGATATGTGATGTATGATGTATGATGTATGATATGTGATGTATGATATATGATGTATGATGTATGATGTATGATGTATGATGTATGATATGTGATGTATGATGTATGATGTATGATGTATGATATATGATATGTGATGATATGTATGATGTATGATGTATGTGATGTGATGATATGATGATATGTGATGTATGATATATGATGTATGTATGATATGTGATGTATGATATGATGTATGATGTATGATGTATGATATGTATGTATGATATGTGATATGATGATGTATGATATGATGTATGATGATATATGATATGTGATGATGATATGATATATGATGTGTGATGTATGATATGTGATGTATGATATGATGTTATGTATGATGTATGATATATGATGTATGATGTATGATATGTGATGTATGATGTATGATATGTGATGTATGATGTATGATATGTGATGTATGATGTATGATATGTGATGTATGATGTGTGATGTGATGTATGATGTATGATATGTGATGTATGATGTATGATATGATGTATGATATATGATATGTGATGTATGATATGTGATGTATGATGTATGATATGTGATGTATGATATGTGATGTATGATGTATGATATTTGATGTATTATGTATGATATATGATGTGTGATGTATGATATGTGATGTATGAAATGTGATGTATGATGTATGATATGTGATGTATGATATATGATATGTGATGTATGATGTATGGGTTAGGGTTAGGGTTAGGGTGATGTATGATATGTGATGTACGATGTATGATATGTGATGTATGATGTATGGGTTAGGGTTAGGGTTAGGGTGATGTATGATATGTGATGTACGATGTATGATATGTGATGTATGATATGTGATGTGTGATGTATGATA
This sequence comes from Siniperca chuatsi, assembly GCF_020085105.1. Taxonomy (NCBI): domain Eukaryota; kingdom Metazoa; phylum Chordata; class Actinopteri; order Centrarchiformes; family Sinipercidae; genus Siniperca; species Siniperca chuatsi. Next base: position 57,053 of record NC_058043.1, read on the forward strand.
TGCGATGTATGATATATGATGTGTGATGTATGATGTATGATATGTGATGTATGATATGTGATGTATGATGTATGATATGTGATGTATGATATGTGATGTATGATGTATGATATGTGATGTATGATGTATGATATGTGATGTGTGATGTATGATATGTGATGTATGATGTATGATATGTGATGTATGATGTATGATATTTGATGTATGATATGTGATGTATGATGTATGATATGTGATGAGCCTAACCCATGTCCTGTTTCCCCACAGTCCTGTCTGCTCTGTCCCCAGCCCCCCGTTTCGTCTCCTCAGCCCTGCCCTGGACCCTCCCTGTTCCCAGCCTCCAGCCCTCGCCCCAACCCCAGTTTCTCATCTACCAGCCCAAGCTTGCATTCCCTTTTCCCAGCCTTTAATATAAATACCTTTTTCTATCATATCCCTATCTCCCAAAGTGATGCCTCTGGTGACTTAGGAGATTTCCAATCTAACAATATTCTTCTATGAGCTAAGAAGTCGGCGAAAGCTTCTTTCTTATAGCTTAATAAGAACAACTTGTGTACCAAAAAGATTGCCCTTGTTATGGTTTTGGGTTTGTGTATAGTTATTTCCTGTTTTATTTCGAAATACTCTCCTCCCCTCGTGTCTAATAATTTTCCTGTCTTTCATTTCTTTTTCCCTCTAGTTTTGATTGTCTGCTCTGTCCTGATTAGTTGCATCTGTGTCTATTTATGTTTCACCTTTTGTCTTCTTATCTCCCTCATTAGAGTATTTAGTCCATGTGTCTTCCCTTTTTCAGTTGGCAGGCCGTCTGCGTTGGATCCCGTCGTGCCTCTGTTTCTCCACATGTTCCTGCGTTAGCCCATTGTTCTTGCATTCTTTTATGGATTTTACTTTGTTGGATTTTTACCTGGATTGTCAGCCACCCTCTGTTGTGTTATATTCTGTTTCTGTAAGTAAAGTCATCTTTTGTTTTTTTTTACCAGTCGCTGTGTGTTGTCTGCTCTTGGGTCCACCTCCTGAACTAAACAGCCCTTTCTGCGCTTGACGCAGCGCAGAAAGGGCTGTTAAGTTTAGTTCAGAATTGAAGTGTTCAATACATAATATATGTAAAATATTATGTATTGAACGCTTCATTCAAAATTTCACAAATGGATGACTAGAAGTCTCTCCAATTCCAAAACATATGGGCCATGTCTGCTTTAGCAGTGTGACAACTCTTCTCATCAACATTTCCATAAGTCACAGTGCACCTGTTCACACAGTGGGCATACAGACATTAATACACAATATATGGAACTTTTGAGTTGCGCTCGGCCCCGTAGTTCTGTGCTTTTTCGTCTCTCTCCTCTCTCCTTCTGTCGCTTTCAGCAGGTATTTCTGCCTCCGGAGCTGCAGAGTCTGGATCTGTGGTTGTGGGCCGCCTGCTGCCCCGTGTTCCTGCAGAGTCTGGATCTGTGGTTGTGGGCCACCTGCTGCCCCAGTGTTCCTGCAGAGTCTGGATCTGTGGTTGTGGGCCACCTGCTGCCCCCGTGTTCCTGCAGAGTCTGGATCTGTGGTTGTGGGCCACTTGCTGCCCTCGTGTTCCTGCAGAGTCTGGATCTGTGGTTGTGGGCCACTTGCTGCCCTCGTGTTCCTGCTCGACAACGGCTGCTACAGTTGTTGTTATTGGCTCTGTTACTAATACTGTCATTATTATTTCTATAGCTGTCATTCCTATTATTACTCATTTATTAATATTAACACTATAATTACTATTCTACTATACAAAAATAAATAAATAAATTCTACGTGGTCTTTGCATTGTGCCAACCCTATCCCCTAGACCTGCTCTATAGGAAAAGCGCAATGAGATAACTTCTGTTATGAATTGGCGCTATATAAATAAAACTGAATTCAATTGAATTGGTTCCATCGACTCTACTCTGTGCACATTCCCAGGCCAGGTCAGATATTTCTATTCCAAGTTCTTCATCCCCTTCCATTCCGATCTTATGTAGTGACCCTTTTTTAAGGGAGATTATTATATTTGATATGTTTGAAATTTTGCCTATTCGTTGCACCGAGATAAATACTGTCTCAGCCAGAGGCTGACGGCAAGGTGGCAAAAGTTGGACTCAAGGTTTGGATAAAGTGACAGACTTGGAAGTATCAGAATGGATCTGATTGTTTCAGTTTAAACTTTTTTGAGAGGGAACTGAAACTGGCAAATAGACCATCAATGTAAATATCCTCAAAGTTGCTGAGACCAACTCTTTACCCTTTTAAATGTATGATCCGTTTTGCAGCAAATAGGTGATTATTGCAGATGTGGCTTTGCATTGACAAGTCTGTAAGTTTAAATCTTCTTCTGAATTATGTCCATACTTTAAAGAGAGTTTATGAGAGGATCAACATGTGAAGTTGTTTTTGTTCCTTAAACTGAACGAATCACAGAAGTAACAAATGAAAAAAGGTTCATTATTTCAAGAAGGAAACCTGCCTGTTAGCTCAGAGGGCAGAATTAGCTGTTAGCATCTAGTGAGCTGCTCAGAGACCTGGATTTTAATGAGGTGGTGGATATTTTTACACTGTTACTGTGGGTTTAAGGCTGTTTAAACGAAATGTGCAGATGTTTGTCAGAGTGTGATCAATACTTTGCTCATCAGTTTTATGTGTATAGAGTTTCAGTGCAGGACTCTGCTGATGGCTTTGGATGGAAAATGGTTCATGTAGTTAGGTTTACAGACGCCTCCCACTGGAATATGCGTCAAATCAATCAAACATGGCGTGTGGTTTTTATAAATGCCATCTGTCTATTGATCTATCTATCTATCACATGTAGCTGTTGAACATCTTCAGCAGTCACAGCTTAATCATTATTATTGAACATCATAGTGTCACGGATACACCAGGCTCCACCATCTACTAATCATCCACTCCTGCTCCACATTAGCTCCCAATCACAGCCTGCATAAAAGCCCTGCACTCACCTCAGCCAGTGTCCGACCTCGTTTGCAACTAGGACTCCCGTGCTACTCTGCATTACGCCTAGTGCCTTCTCCACACCAGAGAATCTTCCCTCCTACTGACTTCCCCATCTCCATACCTGTACACCTGTACTCTCTGGCTGTAATCCAATAAAGAACCATCTATCTCCATCTCAGTGTCCCCTGCCTGTCTGTCCGTAACACATAGAGATAATCAATGATTTATAGCGTTGAAACAGACTTCCGCTTCACAGTAAACAATCAAATTAACAGAAAAATAGAAAGACCTCTTCACTGTTAATCACGTGACTGATAAAACTGATCAAACAGGACAGTTTTATTGTTTTGTTTGTTTGTCAGAACACACAGTATGGGGGGGTCTCTCACATCAAAACAATATCGCAGATGAGGTAATGTATTAACGTTTTATTCACGGTTGCCGAATTCCTTCCTCACTCTATCATCTGGTGTTTCCCGTGTTTCCCACAGAAGTTAAACCAACTAGAGGGGGTAAAGGGGACCATATGAAATGCACAGTTACCTTTTAAATTACAGATTTCTCTGGGATTGAACATCGCTAGAAACATCTGGGATAATGTAAGTACACAACTCAACAATGTGAGATTTTATAGACAAATGTGTAACAAAAAACTGACCACAAACAATTAATTATTCAGATTCAGTCTGAAGTTTATCTCCTCATATGGCTGTATAAATCAGGCGATCTGAGGTCTGTGTGAGCTGATACTCTGTGTCTGCATCTGCAGGATTTTTGTATGTAAACATCCTTATACATCATGTTTCCTGTTTGATGACCTCGTCAGGTCGCTGTGAGGTCACTGTGAAGCCACTTCCTGGAAAAAGATGCTTTCCAGGAAGTTCCAGTGTTTAAGGGTCAGCCTGAAAGTCCTCACATGCACAGTAACTGTTTGTTCCAGCTGTTAGCTATCAGGCTGAATCAGAAACACACACACACACTTAGCTTCACCCCAGTGTTAAAAACAAAACAGGACAAACAGCAGGATTTAAATACATAAAAACAGTGAATATAATAATAAATAAGATAATTAAAATAAACTGCATTCAGCATCATAATTACATTTGACTGAAAGACTTTCTGAACAGTTTTAATGGCTCGTACTCGCCTGTAGCGCCTCCAGGAGGCTAAAAGCCCAAAGTGCAGATGGACGGAAACATCACTGTTCATGTGGAAAGTTTTACTGTTGATTTTTAATTCATATTTGGAACTATAATTTTACAGCTATATTTACTTTTCTCTACTGTTTTAGTTTATTCCTAACATTGATCTTTCTACATGACCACATCTGGGTACACATCTGTACACACATCTGTACACACATCTGTACACACATCTGTACACACATCTGTACACACATCTGGGTACACACATCTGTACACACATCTGTACACACATCTGGGTACACATCTGAGTACATATCTGTACACACATCTGTACACACATCTGAGTACACATCTGTACACACATCTGGGTACACACATCTGTACACACATCTGTACACACATCTGTACACACATCTGTACACACATCTGGGTACACATCTGTACACACATCTGGGTACACATCTGTACACACATCTGGGTACACATCTGAGTACATATCTGTACACACATCTGTACACACATCTGAGTACACATCTGTACACACATCTGGGTACACACATCTGTACACACATCTGTACACACATCTGTACACACATCTGTACACACATCTGTACACACATCTGGGTACACACATCTGTACACACATCTGTACACACATCTGGGTACACATCTGAGTACACATCTGTACACACATCTGAGTACACATCTGTACACACATCTGGGTACACACATCTGTACACACATCTGTACACACATCTGGGTACACATCTGTACACACATCTGAGTACACATCTGTACACACATCTGGGTACACATCTGTACACACATCTGAGTACACATCTGTACACACATCTGAGTACACATCTGTACACACATCTGGGTACACATCTGTACACACATCTGAGTACACATCTGTACACACATCTGTACACACATCTGGGTACACATCTGTACACACATCTGAGTACACATCTGTACACACATCTGGGTACACATCTGTACACACATCTGGGTACACACATCTGTACACACATCTGAGTACACATCTGTACACACATCTGTACACACATCTGAGTACACATCTGTACACACATCTGGGTACACATCTGTACACACATCTGTACACACATCTGGGTACACATCTGAGTACACATCTGTACACACATCTGGGTACACACATCTGAGTACACATCTGTACACACATCTGGGTACACACATCTGAGTACACATCTGTACACACATCTGTACACACATCTGGGTACAGTGTATTTTCTCACCTACTTGTATAAACACGATAGTTCCATGTTTGTTTGCTTCTTTCAGCTTTGTTGTCGTTGTAACTGATTCCTTGTATGTGTGTGTACATAATGAAACTGATTCTGAGCAAAAAAGACAGACAGACAGACCGTCTCCATGGTAACAGCAGCTGCCGTCTTCAGTGCATTTGGTTGTATTAGTTCTTCCGGTCAGCAGGGGGCGCTGTGTTCTGTTCCAGTTCCCCTCATTCACCTGGCAGCCCAGCCCCATGCTGTCTCAGGTTCTTCAGTCAGTACACTTCCATGTGTTCACTGTGTACTTATTTGCACCGGGTAGTGTCAGATCAGCTGTTGTGCACTTACCAGAAATGATGATTGGAACCTTTGACCGCTTCTTCTTCTTCTTCTTCTCTTTGATGCTGAATTGAAACCGTTCACGGTACCAAATCATGACAGACTGACAGACTAAATGAACCCAGTAAATACACTGGTGGCTTCAACAGTATAGTGGTACTTAGTGGGGAAAACACACATTTATAAGCAGCCTAGTTGCCAGAAAAAAACTCATCAAACCACAGATAAAGACCAAATTTCAATAACGAGTGAAAACTTTACTCCACTAATTCTTTCACTACTGCTGAAAGTTTGCACCATAACTGGTCAAGTCTTGCTCTCCAACGCTGAGGGCCCATCTCCGCTTGTGACGAGCTCAGCTCTTGATGTCTCAAAAGACGGCTGCACAAAAATTGACAAGATTTTATCTGGAAAAGGAAACCTCATCTCATTCGGAAAGATTTAATGATTAACAAGCTTACTGTCTTAAACTTTCACGCTTTTAAAATTAAGTGGATCAAAAGGTACTCGTGGAAGTTTATTTCAACATGTATTTGAAGCCTTAGGATTGCATTTTTTAATAAAATGTAATTACAATATTGAAAAGCTTCCTGTAAAACTCATAAACAGCTAGTCTTATGCTGGTCCTTAGTACATGAGCAGGTTGATAATGGCATACTACTTGTCTATCAATTGTTTAACAGACATATATGTCATATGTTTACTTATATATAATTATATTACTTAATATAATATAATGTAATATATAATGGATTCTTATCAGAATATAACATTCCTGTACTCCCTAGAGAATTTGCTATTTTGTTGTCATCTGCAACCAGAGATATTATCCATCACTAGAATTATACATTTTTTCAGTATAAAAACTCATAATAAATGTAAAAGGGAAATAATCCACAGGGGCACAATTAGCTAAACATGCGTCTGTGTTTGTTTGGAAGAATCTGAATATGGTTGTTACCCAGGATTTGTTTTGTTTCAAATAAGCTGCAAGATGTGTCTCTGAAAATATTGCACAGGTGTTAATTAATGTTAATGAATTAATTACTGTAAAATGTGATAAATGTTGACCCTCTTCTTTCCTTCTACCACCACAAAGATGAAATGACAACGCATCTTTTTGAACCTTCAGTGACCTTCATCTTTTTTTAAACAGAAAATTAGATACTCAACTCAAAATAGAATTTATTTTATTTGTTTGTTTTTTGCTGATTAATATCTGTCAATGTATGTTATTAATCTTATTTCTTTATTAGAACAAATCCATATACACACCTTACAGTCTTCATGTCCTACTTAAATTGCTGGACACACTGTACAGCACAAAGTGAAGCTGTGGAAACTGGAGCTTTACGTAATGAATTCAATCTGAAGTTTAGTTTCTGTTCGTCTCTTTCTCTGTATGCATTGTTTCCCTGTGCTGGATGGCGCTGTTGTAACTTCAACTGTGTAAATAAAGTTGTTGTTTTTTTAAAGGTCCGTAAACCGGAAGCACACCGCTCCCACTTCCTGTTACCGTCAATACACGTGTGAAGAGAAAGCGGCAGAAGACCTTTACAGAACCCGTTTAGAACCGGTCCACAGTCCGTCTAGCGTCCGGTGTTCCGGTACCGGAGCGCAGTCCGCCATGTTGGAGCAGCTGGGTCTGATCGGGACGATCCGGGACGAGGAGGAGAGCCCCGAGGAACCCGACACCGAGTCCGACCAGGAGGTGAGTCTCTCCGGCCACACAGCAGAAACTCTCCCCGGAGAAACGACACTGCCAGGCGGAGGTGAACCAGAGCCCGGCTGCAAAACAGCAGATTAACCGCAGTTTGATCCAGAAGGTTTTTAACTCTTTAAGTAAACGAACAAATTCACCCGGTTTTTACAAACAGAGTCCATAAAGTTATAAAGTGAACAGAGAACCAGCCTCCTGTTCGCCCTCCTCTGTGAAAACCACGAGGAAGAGCTTTACCTGTAAGTCTGTATTCACACAATCACATTATAGGATTAGAAATAAACAGTCGACAACATTTCTCACTGAATTGTTTCCGAAATATAAAATGACATAATTATCAGGACGGCAGTCTGAGGGGATCAATAACAAAATGCACAATAATCTGATGTTTAGTATATTGTTATATATCTGCTGACACAAAGAGCTGATCTGACATCAGTGATCTAAAATATAAACTGTTTTTAATTTCATGTTACTGTGATTAAAGCGTCACGTGGAGGTTTAAATAAAGTTATATTTGACAGATCTGCCACAGAACAACATTACAGGATGTTCATAAAACTCTCCCCTAACCCGCGTCACGGTCAGTATATTCAGTCCTCCAAACCCCAGATCTGCTACCTGTAAGCTGGGGGGGCTGGTGTGTGGTGTTGTTGTTGTTGTTTATTAATTCTTGTGTGTGTGTTTCAGGACGAGCCCATCGTCCTGAACAGGAAGAAGAAGTTTGGGAGTCGGGGGGCGAGAGACTTTAACACCGACTTTGAGTTTGGAGAGAGAGACGGGCTGAACCATGACGACGACTGGGTGATGGCCGACATCATGAAACAGCTCAAGAACAAGGTAGAACTCAGCAGAACCTGCAGCAGAACCCTGTTTCCACTGCAGTGTGATGGTTGCTTAGTTAGCTGGTTAGTTGGCTGGTTAGTTGGTTGGCTGGTTAGTTGGCTGGCTGGTTAGTTAGTTGGACGGATGGAGCCGTATTGAAGCTTCGGGGCTTGTAACTTGCTGGTTTGTGAACTTGCAGCAGCTCGCTGATATTAATTGTTTTAGTTTCGTATGTGAGCAATAAGTGAGCACGAAGTCTGCATGAAGTCTGTAACACTCTGAAGATATTGACCCTAAAAATGGCTTCCGGCCTTAGATGGTGCAAAAAAACTTGCAGTTCTCTAAATTCTGCCAAAATATTTTACAGAACTTATTTGTTTGTCTCAAATAGCATCTGATTTGACACGGAATGACGCAGGAGTGTTTTGGTTCTCTGACGTTCTCCTGCAGTGTTTTAGTTCTCTGACGTTCTCCTGCAGCGGTTTGGTTCTCGGACGTTCTCCTGCAGTGTTTTGGTTCTCTGACGTTCTCCTGAAGTTTTTTGGTTCTCGAACATTCTCCTGCAGTGTTTTGGTTCTCGAACGTTCTCCTGCAGTGTTTTAGTTCTCTGACGTTCTCCTGCAGTGGTTTGGTTCTCGGACGTTCTCCTGCAGTGTTTTGGTTCTCGAACGTTCTCCTGCAGTGTTTTGGTTCTCGAACGTTCTCCTGCAGTGTTTTAGTTCTCTGACGTTCTCCTGCAGTGTTTTGGTTCTCTGCCGTTCTCCTGCAGTGTTTTAGTTCTCTGCCGTTCTCCTGCAGTGTTTTAGTTCTCTGACGTTCTCCTGCAGTGTTTTGGTTCTCGAACATTCTCCTGCAGTGTTTTGGTTCTCGAACGTTCTCCTGCAGTGTTTTAGTTCTCTGACGTTCTCCTGCAGTGGTTTGGTTCTCGGACGTTCTCCTGCAGTGTTTTGGTTCTCTGACGTTCTCCTGCAGTGTTTTAGTTCTCTGACGTTCTCCTGCAGTGTTTTGGTTCTCTGACGTTCTCCTGCAGTGGTTTGGTTCTCGGACGTTCTCCTGCAGTGTTTTGGTTCTCGAACGTTCTCCTGCAGTGTTTTGGTTCTCTGACGTTCTCCTGCAGTGTTTTGGTTCTCTGACGTTCTCCTGAAGTTTTTTGGTTCTCTGAAGTTCTCCTGAAGTGTTTTGGTTCTCTGAAGGTTCTCCTGCAGTGTTTTGGTTCTCGAACGTTCTCCTGCAGTGTTTTAGTTCTCTGCCGTTCTCCTGCAGTGTTTTAGTTCTCTGACGTTCTCCTGCAGTGTTTTGGTTCTCTGCCGTTCTCCTGCAGTGTTTTAGTTCTCTGCCGTTCTCCTGCAGTGTTTTAGTTCTCTGCCGTTCTCCTGCAGTGTTTTGGTTCTCTGACGTTCTCCTGAAGTTTTTTGGTTCTCTGAAGTTCTCCTGAAGTTTTTTGGTTCTCTGAAGGTTCTCCTGCAGTGTTTTGGTTCTCTGACGTTCTCCTGCAGTGTTTTGGTTCTCTGAAGTTCTCCTGAAGTTTTTTAGTTCTCTGAAGTTCTCCTGAAGTTTTTTAGTTCTCTGACGTTCTCCTGAAGTTTTTTAGTTCTCTGACGTTCTCCTGCAGTGGTTTGGTTCTCTGAAGTTTTTTGGTTCTCTGACTTTCTCCTGCAGTGTTTTTTTAACTGTGTTCTGTGTCTGCAGAGAACTGCGACTACTCTGGACCAGAAAATAGAGAAAGTCAGGAAGAAGAGGAAAGCTGAGGTGAGTCCACTTTAACTTTCTACTTCCTGTCTGGTCAGGTTCTACTTCCTGTGTTCAAGGTGGAGTTTGTTTTGATCTGCAGGAGAAATCAGCTGAGAGCGACGCTGCTGAAGGTTTTGCAGGGACGAACCAGGAGGATGAACATGATGAAGAGGAGGATGTGAAGCCTCATGCAGGAGAGGCTGATGGAGGTGATGATGATGAGGTGGAGGAGGAGGATGAAGAAGATGAAGATGAGTTTGACTCGGGTGATGAGGAGATTCTGACCAAATCAGGTGAGTCCAGCAGAGGCTTTTATTTTGATTTCTGACAGGAAGCAGAAACATTTAAATTATTTTGATGGATTCTGATGTTTAAATAACAAGAGACTCAGTAAACTAAGTGAAAATGAAAATAAAACAAACTGCATCTCTGAACAGAAAACTTAATAAAGACTAAACTTTAACATGTAAAACATTTTCACGGTATGACTTCAGTGTTTTTGTTTTGTTGACTTCTGTGGACTGACTTCCTGTTTCCTGTCAGACACCCTGAGAGACAAAGAACGACGGCGGAGGAAGAGGAAGGCGGGAGAGGAGGTGAGGAAGAAGAGTTGATGACGATGCAGGTTCATGCACAGTTTGTACGGGGTTACCATGGTAACAGTGTGTGTGTGTTTTCAGGCTCCAGAGTCGTTCTATGAAGATGCCTCTCAGTACAATGATCAGCTGACCTTTGATGACATGAACCTGTCCCGACCCATCCTGAAGGTAACCACGACCTCTGACCTTTTGAGTGTCTCTTAAATCAGAAGGAAAATGACTGGAGTTCAGCTGACTGATGGTGAGTATCACTACACCTGCTCCAGCAAACCTGAGATCTGTTCCTGCCCTTGCAGCTGGTTGGCCCTCATGCCGCTGTTTCTATGTTGCTTTTTTGGGCTGAACCTGAAGGCCCCGCCACCAAGTGCTCCCCAGTGGGCCCCCCTCCCAGCCCCAGCCCCAGCTCCAGGAGGGGCCCTGGATTGGTTGTTGTTTGTAACCTCCTGTTGTGTTCCTGCAGGCCATCACGGCTCTGGGCTTCAAGCAGCCGACTCCCATCCAGAAGGCCTGTGTTCCTGTCGGCCTGCTGGGCAAAGACCTGTGCGCCTGCGCTGCTACTGGGACAGGTAACACTGATATACTGGGACCAGTTCATCATACTGGGACCAATTTAAAATACTGGAACCAGGTAGATTAATTAAATAATTCCTCTCTTCTCCTCAGGGAAGACGGCAGCCTTCATGTTGCCTGTGTTGGAGCGTTTGGTTTATAAGCCCAGGGCGTCCCAGGTGACCCGGGTCTTGGTTCTGGTTCCTACCAGGGAGTTGGGGATCCAGGTTCACTCCGTGGCCCGTCAGCTCGCCCAGTTCACCTCCATCACCACCTGCCTGGCTGTTGGTATGACTGCTTACTGACTGTTTACTGTCTGTGTTTGTAAAAATGTAGAATATAGTAGAAACATGCTGGACTCTGGACTCAGTCTGACTCTGGACCTCAGCTAATCTGTCTCGTGTCTCCAGGTGGGTTGGACCTGAAGTCTCAGGAGGTGGCGTTGAGGGCGGGGCCAGACGTTCTGATAGCTACACCTGGCCGACTGATCGATCACCTTCACAACACGCCGAGCTTTGAGCTGACTCACATCGAGATCCTGATCCTGGACGAGGCTGACAGGTAAACACCTGTATTTGAGGAGGAGGCGTCACAGAAAAACTACAAGCTGCCAATAAACACAGCCGGGGAAACTCACCTGTTTGGTTCTATTTTGTGTCTCTGTTTGTTTCTTAGGATGTTGGACGAGTACTTTGAGGAACAGATGAAGGAGATCATCAGGTTGTGTTCTTACAACAGACAGACCATGTTGTTCTCCGCCACCATGACAGAGGAGGTATACGCACATACCTGTGTCATGTGACCTGTGTCTCCAGGTGTTTCAGTGTGGGTCATGTGACCTGTGTCTCCAGGTGTTTCAGTGTGGGTCATGTGACTTCTGTCTCCAGGTGTTTCAGTGTTTCTCATGTGACCTGTGTCTCCAGGTGTTTCACTGTGGGTCATGTGACTTCTGTCTCCAGGTGTTTCAGTGTTTCTCATGTGACCTGTGTCTCCAGGTGTTTCACTGTGGGTCATGTGACTTCTGTCTCCAGGTGTTTCAGTGTTTCTCATGTGACCTGTGTCTCCAGGTGTTTCACTGTGGGTCATGTGACTTCTGTCTCCAGGTGTTTCAGTGTTTCTCATGTGACCTGTGTCTCCAGGTGTTTCACTGTGGGTCATGTGACTTCTGTCTCCAGGTAAAGGACCTGGCGGCAGTCTCGTTGAAGCAACCAATCAGAATCTTCGTTAACAGCAACACTGACGTGGCTCCGTTTCTGCGACAAGAGTTCGTCCGAATCCGACCAAACAGAGAGGGAGACAGAGAGGCCGTGGTGGCCGGTAGGTACTGATAATACTGCAGTACCACTGCAGTGCCAGTACTAATAACGTACTAATAACGTACTAATAACGGACTACTTATGCTGCAGTACCAACACTGGCTGTTGTGTGTTGTGTTAGCTCTGCTGACTCGGACGTTCCAGGATCACGTGATGTGTTTCACTCAGACGAGGAAACAGGCTCACAGACTGCACATCCTGCTGGGACTGATGGGACTGAACGTTGGAGAACTGCACGGAGAACTGAGCCAGAACCAGAGACTGGAGAACCTCAGGTACGCACACAGAACCAGAGACTGGAGAACCTCAAGTACACACACATAGTAACAGAGACTGGAGAACCTCAGGTACACACACACACACACACACACACACACACACAGTAACAGAGACTGGAGAACCTCAGGTACGCACACAGAACCAGAGACTGGAGAACCTCAAGTACACACACATAGAACCAGAGACTGGAGAACCCACACACACACAGTAACAGAGACTGGAGAACCTCAGGTACACACACACACACACACACAGTAACAGAGACTGGAGAACCTCAGGTACACACACACACACACACAGTAACAGAGACTGGAGAACCTCAGGTACACACACACACACACAGTAACAGAGACTGGAGAACCTCAGGTACACACACACACAGTAACAGAGACTGGAGAACCTCAGGTACACACACAGTAACAGAGACTGGAGAACCTCAGGTACACACACAGTAACAGAGACTGGAGAACCTCAGGTACACACACACACACACACACACAGTAACAGAGACTGGAGAACCTCAGGTACACACACACACACACAGACACACTCAGTAACACAGAGACTGGAGAACCTCAGGTACACACACACACACACAGACTGGAGAACCTCAGGTACAGTAACAGAGACTGGAGAACCTCAGGTACACACACACACACAGTAACAGAGACTGGAGAACCTCACACACACACACACAGTAACAGAGACTGGAGAACCTCACACACACACACACACACAGTAACAGAGACTGGAGAACCTCAGTACACACAACACAGTAACAGAGACTGGAGAACCTCACACACACACACACACACAGTAACAGAGACTGGAGAACCTCAGGTACACACACAGTAACAGAGACTGGAGAACCTCAGGTACACACACAGTAACAGAGACTGGAGAACCTCAGGTACACACACAGTAACAGAGACTGGAGAACCTCAGGTACACACACACACACAGACACACACAGTAACAGAGACTGGAGAACCTCAGGTACACACACACACACACAGTAACAGAGACTGGAGAACCTCAGGTACACACACAGTAACAGAGACTGGAGAACCTCAGGTACACACACACACAGTAACAGAGACTGGAGAACCTCAGGTACACACACAGTAACAGAGACTGGAGAACCTCAGGTACACACACACACACAGAACCAGAGACTGGAGAACCTCAGGTACACACACACACAGTAACAGAGACTGGAGAACCTCAGGTACACACACACACACAGAACCAGAGACTGGAGAACCTCAGGTACACACACACACACACAGAACCAGAGACTGGAGAACCTCAGGTACACACACAGTAACAGAGACTGGAGAACCTCAGGTACACACAGAACCAGAGACTGGAGAACCTCAGGTACACACACAGTAACAGAGACACCACACACACACACACAGTAACAGAGACTGGAGAACCTCAGTACACACTCAGAGACTACACACACAGTAACAGAGACTGGAGAACCTCAGGTACACACACACACACACACACAGTAACAGAGACTGGAGAACCTCAGGTACACACACACACACACAGGTACACACACAGTAACAGAGACTGGAGAACCTCAGGTACACACACACACACACACACAACAGAGAGACTGGAGAACCTCAGGTACACACACAGTAACAGAGACTGGAGAACCTCAGGTACACACACACACACACACAAACAGAGACTGGAGAACAGAGACTGGAGAACCTCAGGTACACACACACACAGACACACAGTAACAGAGACTGGAGAACCTCAGGTACACACACAGTAACAGAGACTGGAGAACCTCAGGTACACACACACACAGAACCAGAGACTGGAGAACCTCAGGTACACACACAGTAACAGAGACTGGAGAACCTCAGGTACACACACACACACACAACCAGAGACTGGAGAACCTCAGGTACACACACAGTAACAGAGACTGGAGAACCTCAGGTACACACACACACACAGTAACAGAGACTGGAGAACCTCAGGTACACACACAGTAACAGAGACTGGAGAACCTCAGTACACACACACACACACAGAAACAGAGACTGGAGAACCTCAGGTACACACACAGTAACAGAGACTGGAGAACCTCAGGTACACACACACACACAGTAACAGAGACTGGAGAACCTCAGGTACACACACAGTAACAGAGACTGGAGAACCTCAGGTACACACACACACACAGAACCAGAGACTGGAGAACCTCAGGTACACACACAGTAACAGAGACTGGAGAACCTCAGGTACACACACACACACAGAACCAGAGACTGGAGAACCTCAGGTACACACACACACACAGAACCAGAGACTGGAGAACCTCAGGTACACACACAGTAACAGAGACTGGAGAACCTCAGGTACACACACAGAACCAGAGACTGGAGAACCTCAGGTACACACACAGTAACAGAGACTGGAGAACCTCAGGTACACACACACACACAGAACCAGAGACTGGAGAACCTCAGGTACACACACAGTAACAGAGACTGGAGAACCTCAGGTACACACACACACACAGAACCAGAGACTGGAGAACCTCAGGTACACACACAGTAACAGAGACTGGAGAACCTCAGGTACACACACACACACAGTAACAGAGACTGGAGAACCTCAGGTACACACACAGTAACAGAGACTGGAGAACCTCAGGTACACACACAGTAACAGAGACTGGAGAACCTCAGGTACACACACAGTAACAGAGACTGGAGAACCTCAGGTACACACACACACACAGAACCAGAGACTGGAGAACCTCAGGTACACACACATAAAACTAACTGCTCCTAATAATTCGAAATATGTATTTGTCGTTTTTGTTCTCCTTGTTTACCTCGTTCTTTTTGTTCTCCAGGCGTTTTAAAGATGAACAGATTGATATCTTGGTGGCAACAGATGTAGCAGCCAGAGGTCTGGACATCGACGGAGTCAAAACAGTGAGTTACAATAACGTTACCACAGTTACCATTAAGTTACCGTAGAGGTACGATAGCGTTACCATGGAGTTACAGGACCCACAGGTGGTCATTTGAGTGGGTCCACAATAAAATGAGTTCTTTTGACAAATTGTAGTGTTTAGCTCGTGACTGATGTTGATGATGTGGTTAGAATTATGGTTATTCATGTCTGTTGAAAATGTATCTGAAAATTAAACAAATAAAATCCCAAATCTGTAAATACACTGCCGACACACAGCAGCTGACAGGAAGAGGAGGTTATATTATACAGAGAAATATGGCTTTTTTCTGGGTGAATACATGTTAGAAAGGGAAGCTGAAGGGCAACGAGAGTCAAACACCATCGAGCACATCGTGTTTAATTAGGAAAGTAGTTTAAAAACACGCACACAAAGGACAACATGCTGCCGTTAGAAACTGAGTACAATTAGCTGATAATTAGCCTGATCAGCCACCGTCAGTAATCAATACAAACACACATTATTAGACTGTAAACCATTAATCAACCAATAACTAACCGCAGTGAACGTCAGGCAACCTTATCATCCTTTAGCAGTTACCTAGTGATTCTGTAGTGGTGGCAAGACATTGTAGGAGAATCAACTACGTTAATCAGATAATTACACTTTAGTTCACTCGTTGGGGCACCACCCGATATAATCAGGAAAACTGAATTTAATAAAGTTAATTAATTGAAGTAATTAAACTCAGATCATTAAGTGGATCAGTATCTAAGAAGGATTGAATTCTTGTTCAAAGAAATCCGAAAACTTCTTACTGATGAAATGGGGACATTTATTTATAGCTAAATGTCTAATAACTGAAGGATTAATAAGGTATAAAGAAAATAACAAACACAACAGATGAAATGATGTTGAGTGATGAAATAAACCTGAACTCACTGGCTATAGTGAAGTGAGGAATGAGAGCTAATTGTACAAACAACTCTGAGACACTAACGTAACACTAGGGCAATTATCTTATCTAAAGAGGAATTATATATCAACTTTATCACAGCAGAACCGCGGTTAACCTACTGTTTGGAAGCGCTGGCAATGACGAGGCGTTTCTGCCAGCTTCCCGACGTGGCGTGCAGAGGAAGTTGCCGCCGCGTCTACCGGAGGCCGCTCCCAGGTGACTCCGTGAGTTGGTCACCGCTGATGAGGTCTCCTGGCCGGTCTGGCGGTCTCTCTCAGGGCTGAAGGTCTGGGCCAAGGCGCTGCTGGCACTGTTCTCTGGGAGATGCAGGATTCGAAGTTTCTTCGGTTCTAACCTTTGGTGTGTCACAGCACAGACGTTGATGTCCAGGCTTCTTTCAGAGAGGCTTTTGTAGGGCCTGTGATGTCACGGCTTGTCGAATAAAATATCTCTGGCTACACTAACTTCTTCAGCTAGGCTTGAGTAACTTTAAAAGGAAAAATAACGTTGCAAAAATCACGAGGCTTAGTGGTAAAGTTACAAAAGATTAAAGTGAAAAGAAACAACTCTCCAGTTTACTACTGAGGCATTAAAGACTTGCTGGGAAAAGGTTAAATTGTGAACGGGCTTTAGGCGAGGAACGGAAAACTTATTAAGAAAATAAAAGATAAGATAAAATAAAACAGCCGTTGAGCTCCAGGTCCAGACTTAGGCTGCCATGTCGGTGAAAGTCGTTTTATTCGTGTGCCGAAGGAGGAGGAGGTTCGGGTGTGGAGGACAACTCGTGTTGTTCTAACTAATAAAGTTTTACGTGCAAAATGTCACATACTCAAACATCACTATGGCCATACAATCATGATTCTTTTTGTTAAGAAAATGCACTTATTGGCCTTTAATGTTGGTGCTGTTTGTTTAGTTTTTTCTGTTAAGTGATGAGACGCTTACTTAAAAACATTGTTTTGTTTGATGTTATAATAAGATAAATAAACATACGCACTGAAAAGTTAATTAGATGGTTGATTATACTAAAAACTGAGTCAAACCTTGCAAAAAAGAAAGTGTCAGTTTTATTTTATAGATTGAAAACAGCATTGAATTTACGTAAAAGCAAACTAGCAATAGAAATGCTGTTCAAAAGCATCTTCCCTTAAAACCCCATTGGTCTCGAGTATTTAAATAAAGTGTAGGTTAAAGCCCTTTTACAACTCGATGGCTGCGTTAGAGAACAGCAGCCGTGCTTACGTGTGGGGTGGTGCTGCAATCTCATAATTTTACATATTGTGTTATTTGTTTAGCAGGCCTCAAGGGCGAATGTGGGGGCCTCCTCTGTAACTTGTTTTACAAGTTGTAGATGGGGAATATGGAAAAAAAGATTATTTTTTTTATTAATCCCTGTGTTTTATTGTAAATCCACAAGAGTCAGATTTGAGTTTTGCCAAACCCAGCAGGTTTTCTGACAGATCCTATAAGACATGCCTCTGTCTCTGCCCGTCTGGTTCTCAGGTGATAAACTTCACCATGCCGTCCACAGTGAAGCACTACGTTCACCGTGTCGGCCGGACGGCGAGAGCCGGTCGCTCGGGACGCTCGGTGTCTCTGGTTGGAGAGTCTGAGAGGAAGATGCTGAAGGAGGTGGTGAAGTCGGCCAAGAGCAGCGTGAAGGCTCGAGTCCTGCCGCCAGGTATGCACACCTGAGAGAGACAGACAGGTGGTCTGAGTGTATGAGCTCTGAGAGAGGGCAGTGTATCCAGTTATTAGACAGAGCTGATGGGTCTGGAATCTGAGTGGCTACACTGAACTGATGTTTTCTGGTGATTTTGAACAGAAAGGAAAAAGATGTTACCTGTTGTAGTTTTCTACAGGTGTGTTGTGACGTAACTCTCTCTCTACCTGTTTGTGTGTGTGTGTCTCGCCTAGAGGTCATCCTGAAGTTCAGAGATCTGATCTCTAAACTGGAGAAAGACATCGAAGCTGTGATGAAGCTGGAGAGAGAGGAGAGAGAGCTGGCTGCGTCTGAGGCCAAGGTACACCTGTACACCGCCGTGGTTACCTACACTGCGCTAATAATGTAGAACAACAAACACCTGGTGTCCTCGGGTCTCTGGTTAAACTGTCACACAGCTGCCAGCCAATCAGAATCAAGAATTCTCACATTTGCATACAAAGCAGAAACTCTCCTGGTTGAATCATCAGTGCAAAAGATGAACAATGAATTGGTAGGAAATACCTGGTACTTTGAGAAAAAGTCAAACGTACAAGAAGACTGTGGACGTCTCATCGGGCCTTTGACTCTCGTACATTTGAGTCTCGTACATATGACTCGTGTCTTTGACTATCATGCTTTTTTAAAAATAATTTTTTGGGCTTTTTGCCTTTTATTTGATAGGAACAGCTGAGGGGGGGGGTGACATTCAGTAAAGTATTGTACGTGACTCTCGTACTTTGTGCCTTTGACTTGCTAAAACATCCGGCAGTGTAAATAATTCAGACTGGTGTTCAGAACATAAACAGGACTGAGACAAACAGAAAAAGAAGTCCTCTATGTCCATGGGGCCGTCTTCGCATCCAATAAAAGCAGACAGTTGGTCGCGGTCACCCATCTCAGCTTCAGATTCATCTTTGCCCTTGCGGGGTTCAGATGGTCCAATGTATATGAGAAATGATGATGACCTAATGGGCTCAGCCCTCGACCTTTAATTTTATTTAGAGACCCGCGGGCAGCGTCCGGGAAACCAAAGTCTTTGCGTCCGGGGGGGAGTGCGGTTGCAAAGCTGAAACTTAAAGGAATTGACGGAAGAGAATGGAGCCTGCGGCTTAGTTTGACTCAGCACGGGAAGCGTCGCCCGGCCCGGACAGGATTGACAGATTGATTGACAGCTCTTTCTGTCTAATGATCACGTTAAAAAGATTAAAGAAACATTTGAAAACAGGATGAGGAAAAACATTTCGGGAACATTTTTATACTTATTCACGTAATAATATAGTACAGTTAGTACTCAATTACCATATTCCAAAAAATATGAAAAGGTGAATATGCTCACTGGATTTTGGGTTTAGCACTCCACTGAAACCCATTGTTGATCTCTGTAAAGTCCTTTGAGACATGCTTGTGATGTAAATGAACTTACCTTAAATTACAGTCTACATAGTTACTACTTAGATTATATTGTAAAAATGCTTAATTATGAATATTTAATATAATGTGTGTGTGTTTCTGTGTGTGTAGTTGAGTGTGGCTCAGAAGCGTCTCGATGGCCCCGCCTCCTCCTGTCAATCACAGAGAGTCTGGTTTCAGACTCAACAGGAGAGGAAACAGAGCCGCAGTGAGTACTAATAAACACACTACTGCTGCGTTCTCTGCAGTACTGCAGACTGTATTTTCACTCGTCCTCCTCTTCGTCAGTGTCGAAGGCTCTGCAGGAGTTCGATCTTGCTCTGAGAGGGAAGAAGAGGAGAGAAAAGTTCCTGAAAGACGGCGGGAAGAAGGAGCTGACGGTAATAACTAAACCGATCAATCAATCAATAATTAATCAGTGTGACCTGCTGAGTCTTAAGGTGTCTCACATGTGATCGGGTCAGTTTGTAGACGAGTGACGGTGTGTAATAACACGTGCTCTCTGTTCCCTCGGGGTTTCTAAAGTTTGATAATAATTAGTATGAAGTTTGGTGGAGGCCGCAGTTAGTTCAGCACGTGAGGAACTAATGTTAATGATAAGAGAACATCAAACAGTTGAGAAAACATTTATTTATTAGGTTCAGCAGCAGTCAGATCATATTTCATCACAACAGGCTGAAAGTGTTTCAGTTGTTTTATTGAAAATTTAAAGGGATGTTGTGGGTTATAAAAACACCATCAGCATACAGTTGAGTCTGTTTAAAGGACGAGTTCACAGTGTTTCAAGTCTGAAAGCATCAGCCAGGTGTGCTCATGAACGCTGAAACAGTTTTGTTTTGCTGTAATCGTTCATACTGGACATTAAAATATCGGAACATGTTTCTAATGGAAGTGATGAGGACAAAGTCCATAGTCGTCCTTCTGTGTCAAAATGTTTATCTGAAGTTAAAATGAAGCTTCAACAGGCTGAGTTGACATCATGTGGAGATCTTCCAGAGTTACACTGCGTTTATTTGTTACTGCCCTTACATGATGTGTTTAGCTCAGACTGTTTGTTCTATAAGTCTATATTAACTTTAGATAAAGTTTAGAATATATTTTGACACAGAAGGACGACTATGGACTTTGTCCTCCATCACTTCCATTAGAAACACTTTGAAGGATCTGTTTCAGTGTTCATACAAATCATCCGCTTTATTGGCCCGGTGTGTGTACATAAACAACGAATTGTTTGACTACGGTTTTTCATTGCTGTCAATGTACATACATACATACAACTAAAAACAAGCACAACGAGCTCGACGAGGTAAACATTAAACTACTATGTACAGCTATAAATATATAAAAAAGTATATGGGCGACAGCTGACAGCATGAAGTGTGTCGGGGTGGAGTCCGGCCTCCACGAGCCTCCAGAGCAGCTTCAGGGCTGCTGGAGTCTGAGGAGCTCTGCTGGAGGACGAGCGCCTCCTCCACCAGCTGCTCCCTCAGTTATACAGTGGTGTGAAAAAGTGTTTGCCCCCTTCCTGATTTCTTATTTTTTTGCATGTTTGTCACACTTTAATGTTTCAGATCATCAAACAAATTAGTTTGCCCCCCTAAACCTAATAACTGGTTGCTCCACCCTTAGCAGCAACAACTGCAGTCAAGCATTTGTGATAACTTGCCGTGAGTCTTTTACAGCGCTGTGGAGGAATTTCGGCCCACTCATCTTTGCAGAATTGTTGTAATTCAGCCACATTGGAGGGTTTTCGAGCATGAACTGCCTTTTTAAGGTCATGCCACAGCATCTCAATAGGATTCAGGTCAGGACTTTGACTAGGCCACTCCAAAGTCTTCATTTTGTTCTTCATCAGCCATTCAGTGATCTGAAACATTTAAGTGTGACAAAAAAATAAGAAATCAGGAAGGGGGTAAACACCTTTTCACACCACTGTATATCCAGCCTTTATTTAACCAGCTCGTCTCACTGAGATCAGACACACCTGAGTATAGCTTTTGATATGTTTCTCCTCTTTTATTCAGATTTTTCCTTTAATTTGTCCCACATCTGTATATAAACAACAACTAACATTTGTAGACAGTAAGACAATAGTGCAAATGGTGCTAAAATGAATATGATTATTGTAACAGGTTGCTTTATATATATGAGGTAGGTGGATATGACAGTGTAAACAGCGTGTGTAGATTTGATGATTTTTACATTGTTTAAACAATGCGAATATATAATTTACAGGTACAGATGATGTTTGTGTCACAGGGGTTGTTCCTGACACTGACTGGTGTTAGTGTTCATCAGATGGCCCGTGGATAGAAACTGTTCCTGTGTCTGGTTGTTTTGGCATACAGTGCTCTGTAGCGCCCCCCAGAGGGGACAGGGTGTGTCCAGGGTGTGATGGATCTGCAGTGATGTTTCCTACCCGTTTCCTGCCTCTGGACATGAATAAGTCCTGAATGGAGGGCAGCAGGTCGGCGCCAGTGATTCTTCCTGCAGTCCTGACTGTCCGCTGTAGTCTGTTCTGTCCCATTTGGTGGCTGATCCAAACCAGACAAGATGGATGTGCAGAGGACAGACTGGATTATTGCAGAGTAGACCTGGATCAGCAGCTCCTGAGGCAGCTTGGACTTCCTGAGCTGGAACAGGAAGTACATCCTCAGCTGGGCCTTCTTGATAATGGATTCTATGTTGGACGCCCACTTTAGGTCATGGGAGATTGTGGATCCCAGAAACCTGAGGGTTTCCACAGCAGACACAGAGTTCAGTTCAGTGTTGGGGGCTCCTCCTGAAGTCCACTGTCCACGGTTCTGAGCGTGTTCAGCTCCAGGTTGTTCTGACCGCACCAGAGGTCCCGCTGTTCAACTGTATGCAGACTCGTTACCTTCCTGGATGAGGCAGATGATCGTTGTGTTGTCTGCAAACTTCAGGAGTTTGACAGTTTGTAGAGGGAGGGGAGCACACACCCCTGGGGGCGCCAGTGCTGATTGTCCAGGTGCTGGATGTGATTTTCCCCAGCCTCAGCTGCTATATCAGAACACCTGACTGTTGCTTAGTTGGTAGTGTGGGAGTTACACTATGACTTAGGAACTTGTCTGGTACAATCTGTTTTTACTTAAAACAGAAGATACATACAGTCTGTTGTAGTCTTTCTGTCTCTAGTGTCTTTTTCTCCCATTTTACCTGAATGCAGCACAGGATGAAACATCACGAGAAAACGTCTCATTACGGTCGACTGAGTTTAGTTTTAGTGTCAGAACGACTTCACATCAAACTGAAGTTAAGCTGCTATAAGTTGTTAAAGTCCGAGTGAGAGCTCTGCTTCACAATCGATGATCTTTGGTGTCTGTCTGTCAGTCTGAGGAGCGCGCTCAGTTCGAGATCCTGAAGGCTCAGATGTTCGCTGAGCGGGCGGCCAAGAGAGAGAGACGACCAAAGAGAGCGAGAGCGATGGTGGAGGACGAGAAGCCGAGTACAGGTCAGAAATACTACATCAGTACACAGATATGCTACGCTGTAAACAGTCTACTAAACTGAACTGTCTCCGTGCAGCAGCCAATCCGAAAGCAGGAAAAGGAGGCAAGAAGTCTGTGTTTGACAAAGAGCTGACCAACACTAGCAGCAAGGCTCTGAAACACTACAGAGCTGGGTGAGTCGGTCTGTACACCTGTCTGTCTGTCTGTCTGTCTATACACCGGTCTGTCTGCCTGTCTCACCTGTCTGTCTCGTTACAGACCGTCCTTCACAGACAGGAAGCGTCTTGGTTTAGACAGGAAGCGTCCTGGCAGCTCCAGGTAAGTTTTACCTTCTCTTTCTCTGAGAGTCCCACATAGACTTGAAACAGAGTTAAGGCGGCTGACACTCTGTTCTGTCCGGCAGGTTCAAGAAGAAAAAGTGAGCCAAGATGGCCGCCTGGAGCTGCAGTTCTCTCCTCCAAGAAATTTCCACGTTGTCTTTGTGTAAATCTTTTTCAGAAGTTTTTAAATAAAGTTGCAGTCTAAAAACCTGTTTATTCTAAAGGTTTACAAGAGTGGCGTCCTCACAAACCATAGCAACAGGCTGTGGTTACAGTCTGTGATTGGTTACTGGGTCTGTTGAAGGGTAACAGCATATAGGAAAGACTGAAGATGGTTCAGGTCACATAAGCTTTGTTGTGGTTAAAGGTTTTTAATTAATATTGAAATACAATCAAACAGGCAACGTTCTGATACAGTTTGTGTTAGAGCTGATTAATTCGTATCGCTTTCTCTCCAAATCAACTTAACGTTCATCTGAGCTGACAGACGGTGAAACGTGATTTTATTTGACCAAATATCAGCTTGTTTAAACAAAGTACTACATTGTTGAGTTCAAACTTGAATCTAGAACAGGTTTAAACGTTTGGACACAGATGGACAGTCAGATGATTGACAGGTGAAAATCCTTTACAAAAGTCTTAAATATTGATTAAATAATTAGTTTAATATTTTAGTTTAACCTTCTTTTCTTTGTCAGGAAACCAGGAAAGGATGAGAACTAAAGGACTCAGTGTTCTCCATGGAAAAAGTAAATAGTGTGTTTACATTCAAATCTGCGCTAAAGTGGGCCCACAGGTCATCAACCACTCAAAGGAGAGCTGATTGATCTGCTGATTGATCTGCTGATCAGACATACACACAGTTAATACAACAGATACCAAACCCTCATAGCTGTGGTTCCTGGGCTTAACAATAATCTAGCACCCCCTTCAGGCCAAACTTTACTGCTGGTCAGAAATGGAAGCAAAGAGCTCAGGCAGTAAAAGACTTATTTTGGTAACGTTGTCTTATTTAGGTTTCCTGAAGTGACTGATCCATCCAGCTGGACCGATCTGCTTCTAGTTGTCAGCAAAGACTTCAGTATTATCTCTACATTCCTGTCGCTGTATTGTTTAATCAACTGTTGAGATTTATTGATGAATGTTAGATTATAATTAACAGTTGGGAATGAATACATCATACTGTACATATTAATGTTTCTATAGCGTCATGATCATGATGTAAAAATGCTGTTTACGTCATGTGGGAGTTAGGAAGAGCGATTGTCCAATAACAGCTTAGCGACTGTAACTAGGCAGCAGGTCTGTCTAGTGACGGATTTTTGCAGAGTCGAGTCGGTTTAGAAGAATAATTATAGATTCTTTGGTTAAGTATTTTTATCAAATTTACAAAAACACAACAGCAAAAGTGTAAGAGTAACAGTGTGTTTATCTAATGTAAGCTGCTAACGTTAGCATTTCAGGCTAACTACATTATTTTGTGGGGTTACGGGTTGCGTTGATAAAATCCTCGTTCAGGACTGAAACATCCACTGTGTTGGCGCCCGTCCTGGATGCTATCAGAGTTTAGGCTAACGTTAACAGCTCTGTTCTGATCTTTATTCCTGGGGTTTGGGGACGTTTACCTGAGACACTCATCAGTTACTCCTCATCCTCAAACAAACAGTTTGTTTGGCTGCTTAGCTTACAGACACATATTTTCAGAATTACCTTACAATGAAATAACGGTCTGAACTTATAACACTAGGGCTAACTAGCTGTACAGTCTGTTAGCATGGTATCATGTTCGTAGCAATCATGTGCATAAACAACTTACAGGGTTCTGGTTTCCAGAAAAATCAGACCAGTAAAATTGACCGTCAACAAAAACGAGAAGCTGTTTTTGTTTACTTTTGTCCGAAATCAAGGCCCCATTGTTCCACAAATTATTATAAATTTTGATGATAAATCTGCCTCTGTTATCATTAAACCATGTGAAAACATAAAGATTGACACGTTTTTAGTTATCTTGAATTTTTTTTGAAAGCTCTGATATATCT
Organism: Siniperca chuatsi; assembly: GCF_020085105.1. Taxonomy (NCBI): domain Eukaryota; kingdom Metazoa; phylum Chordata; class Actinopteri; order Centrarchiformes; family Sinipercidae; genus Siniperca; species Siniperca chuatsi. The sequence goes on from NC_058043.1 coordinate 82,643, forward strand.
GACTTGGAATAATAAAGACGTGTCTGAAAACCAAACAGACATGGATGCCTCATGTCAGACAAATTCTTTGTTCAAGGTGATTTAATTTATAAATCACCTTTTATTCTAATTTATAGTTATCTTTAGTTTATATTAATTCTCTGCCCAATGAATAATTGTAAATCTATACTGACCATGCGCAGTATAGAAAGGCAGATTCACATTTTTAGGAATCCTGTTTGGGTCTATGACAGTAATTATGAAAGTGTTTCTTTAAAACACTAAAAAGACGGAAAACTTTTTTCTTAGCGTCGCAGTTTGTGTAGTTACAGCTCTCTGCCTTTAAAGGGCAGAATAAACAAGGACTCTTTCCCCTCATTAACTTCGATCCCACATGACATCAAAGTAGAGTTAGTTTAACAGTTACCTGCAAAGAAGTTCAGGTTTCAGCGAAAAGCTCAGAATGATTCTGTGTTTGAGCTCTGGCCAGGAAACAGAGACAACAAACAAACAAACAAACAAACAAACAACAACAACAGAGTCTGTTGGAATGGTGATATGTCAGTCTGTCATACGTGTTGTTGCTGTGATGCTTTGTGTCAAGTTCTTTAAAACGTAATGAATAAATGTAACAGTGAGCTGCAGTTATGTGACACTGATAATAATGTTTACAAGTGTCTTAAACATGGAACAAGCAACCAATCAAGTGTGTGTGTCCCAGCCGTGAACCAATCAGGTGTGAGCATGTCCCAGCAGTGAACCAATCAGGTGTGAGCATGTCCCAGCAGTGAACCAATCAGTGACAGTGAGAACAAACATTTGCTATACAGGTTAAAACATTCATGAATAAAACCACCGGTGCTTTGTGCCTTTCATACTTCCCATGATGCTTCACTCTTAAAGTCTTTGACTCCATCAATTAAGTTGGACCTGTTTCACTTCACATTTGGATTATTATTTTAACTGTTCTGCTGGTTCTGCTCCTGTTTACCTTCGGCTCTACTTTGTTCCGGTCCAGGCCCGGTCCGACTGTGGCGAGGGGGCACAGAGCTCTGAGTCGGAGTCTGACTCCCCCTCTGCGATGTAGGGCCGGACAGTAGCGCAGCGGGAGGCACCTCCTCTTCTTCCTCCTCCTTCTCCCCCCCCTCCTCCTTCTCCCCCCCCTCCTCCTCCTCCTCCTTGGTGGGCTCCCAGGTTGGTGGAGGACGAGTAGAAGTCGTTGTTGAGGAAGTCCAAGTTCTCTCTGGACTGGGAGATGGAGAAGCCGCTGAAGGAGCGCTCCAGCTCCTCGTGGTCCACAGACGGGATGGAGATGGAGGTGTCGCTGTCCGGCTTCACCTCATCTCCAGCCTCAGTCCCGTTGGCCCCCTCTCCTCCCCTCTCTGGTCTCTCTGCCCCACCCCGGTCTCCAGTGCTGTGCCGGTTTGATCGGTTCCCACCTTGTCTCTCTCCGGCCGGAGGAGGTGGGAGTCGAACCAGTGACCCATCCCCCACCGGACTCGGAGTTTTGGCATGGCTACGCTGGGGAGGGGGTGGGGGTTGCTGGTGGAGCTGGGAGCTGATTGGTTGCCAGGAGGTGGACGGTGGGCAGCTGGGTGCGTTGTAGTTCCTGTGTCCAGTGGAGCTGCTGGAGCGGACCATCTTCGTCACAAAACGATTCTTCTCAACGCCGTCGCCAGGCAAAACCCTGCACAACATGTAATCAACATGTTAACAACAAGAAAACAAAGGGTCGACATCTGTAACATGTAAACACCCAACCAATAACAACAACATGTAAACAACATTTTATCAACAACAGGTCCTGGTCTGATACTGGTTCTGTGGTTTCCCAGTAAGAGTAGACACTGACTGCAGGATCTTGGAGATGGACTGGCTCTTCTCCAGCTGATCCACTGGACTGTGGTAGGGCGGGGCCGGGTCCGGCTCCTTGGATCCAAAATAGGCGTCGGTCTCAGCCTGTGGGATTCCCATTCGCTGGATGTAAATGTTAACTAGGAAGTCCAATTTTCTCTCCATGGACAGGACCTGAGGGACACAAGACCAACAGAGGACCAATCAGAATCAAGACTGAAGCTGCACCAAAAAAACAAGCAGGTTCAGAGTTCAAGAGGTTTCAGCGCTGCTCTGCTCAAAGTATTTTAAGCAACGGACTAGTTGCCGTTAGTTACCTGCTTCTCCACCTTCCCCAACCGTCCCATCATGCTCGGGTCCTCAGGAAGCTCCTCATTGGCTGTTTTGGGACGGTCCTTGTCTGCGATTGGTGTTCCTCTACCAACTATCTGATCCACCCTGCCAATCAGGAAACAGCACGAATCAAAGTCTGAGCGCCAAGACCCTACCTCACACAGTGACCTCACACAGTGACCTCACACAGTGACCTCACACAGTGACCTCACACAGTGACCTCACACAGTGTACATTAATAAACTGTGCTGGTCTGAAAATAGTGAGAAACTTTCTGATGGTAAGATGAAAGATTCTTAGTTGCAAATAAACTCCTGCACACTGGTCTAACTTGCAATAATACATTTATTTGCGACGTTTTGGTGCTAGACCTTCATCAGGCAGATGGTTTGTGACAAAGAGAAGCCATCTTAAATAGGGAGTGGCTGTAAATCTGCAAACAATCACATTCCCCACGTGCAATAGGAAGGCATAAATACCAAACATCAGTTTACTATAAGACAGTCTCCGATATCATATAGAGAAAAGTAAAACACTGTGTAGTAACAATCGCAAATGTTCCCTCCGAATGTTTACATTAAATGGGTAGATCACTATAAAATTAATGCTTACAGTCCCAAAGGCTAAACTGCATTCTCAAAAGATCCATTTACAGATATTTGTGGATGAACCTGTAGGGATGGCATGGCAAATGAAAACAGCATCAATAACTAAATAAACCCTTCATAATAAATACAACAAGGCTTCACAAAATTCAAAAGGGCAAATGCAAAGTATACAAATGTAAGTAACAATAATTCAATTTCCCTCTACCCTATCAAACTGCATACATTCAGTAGGTCCCTATAAATACATCATGTAGGCCCAAAGAGGTAATTGCAATACACACATTTAGCGAGTTCCATTAGTGGATAAACCTCACCTAGCATATAGAAAAAAGACAACATCACCTGCATGAAATCGTCTTGACAGGCTGACATGCTGCAGTAAGCGCATTGTCTTATTTCCATTTAGGGTTAGGTTAGGGCGACGCTGAATCCTATTTAAAGCTGCTGTCTAAGGATAAACGTAAATACAGTAAGACTGTTATTCACGTCGGCTGTAACGACTCCCGATTACGCCAGTCGGAGGTCACTAAAGTTAATGTTGAGTCGGTGTGTACATATGCAAAGACAATGTCGGACTCCATAGTTTTCTCTGGGCCCTGCCAAACCTGACCAGTGATGTCATGTTCAGCCGCTTGTCTTCAAGCCGCCGCTGGCTGTCGAGCTGGTGTCCAGCAAACGATGTGGGCTTTGTAGATAATTGGCAGACTTTTGGGGAAGACCCATTCTGATTAGGAGAAACGGCATCCCACTTTGGATGGATCATATCTAGAAATCTGGCCGAGTTTATTAGTGGACCTAAACCGTGAGAACTCAGAGTTCAGACCATGAAGCAGAGTTACAGTCCTGCACGCTTCTCTGTGCTTCCAGAACAGTTTCCCACCCAAAACCCCTCAGTGACGGCGTCTGCCCCCCGACCACTTAAATTAATAAAATCTAAAGTTAACAGGAGAGGCGTTATACATACAAACCTAAACAAAAACGCTGAAATAGCACAACAAAACAGGAGAATTAAATGTGGACTCTTAAACATCAGATCTCTGTCATCTAAAGCTGTACTAGTGAACGATTTAATATCAGAGTTTCATATTGACTTATTCTGTCTTACTGAAACCTGGCTGGGTCATGAAGAACATGTTGCCTAAATGAATCCACTCTGCCCAGTCATATTAATACTCACGTTCCTCGAGTCACCGGCCGAGGAGGTGGAGCTGCAGCATCTTCGACTCAAGCCTGTTAATCAGCCCTAAACCTAAACTAAACTATAACTCATTCGAAAGCCTTGTTCTTGGTCTTTCACACCCGACCTGGAAAACACGACAGCCAGTTCTATTTGTTATAGTGTACCGCGCTCCTGGTCCTTATTCTGAGTTTCTATCTGAAATCTCAGTTTTTATCAAGTTTAGTCCTCAAAACAGATAAAGTGTTTATTGTAGGTGATTTTAATATTCATGTGGACGTTGAAAATACTTAGTACTACGTTTATTCTCATTATTAGATTCATTGGTTTCTGTCAGAGTGTACATGAAGCCTCTCACTGTTTTAACCACACCCTCGACCTTGTTCTGGTATATGGCGTTGAAATTGAACATTTAATAGTCTTTCCACAGAATCCTTCATTATCGGACCATTATTTAATAACTTTTGAGCTCCTATTACTGGACTACACGCCATTAGGCAAAAATTCTTACTCTAGATGTCTATCTTGATAGTGCTGTAGCAAAATTTAAGGTGATTTTAAGTGATTTTATTTGCATTTAATTCAATACTATGTCTCAATATAGGAGGACTCCTATGCTAATTTCAGTCCCTCCCAAATTGACCATCTAGTTGATAACGCTGCAGGCTCACTGCGAACGACACTCGATTCTATCACCAAAACGTCATAAATAAATGTATTATTGCAAGTTAGACCAGTGTGCGGGAGTTTATTTGCAACTATGGATCCACTCGTCCCTCTCCTACGCACCTGTCTCAAGGAATAGATGTGTGAAGTATTCTCCTGTTAAGATGAAAGATTCTGCATTCAAAACTATTAGCAGCTTACTACCAATAATAATACTTTATTCAGTAAATGTGGCTTTTTCTTGTTTAAATTGATTTGTATTAATTGAGACCAAAGTCCAGAGTCCCACCAACAAGGAAAACATTTAGGAGATGCTGAAGCAACCTAAAATATACATGCGAGGGGTCAGAGGTCAGAGGTCTTACCTTGACTGGAGGTTCTTGATGCGGGCAAGCATGTCCAGGTGTCCGGCTGAATACTGTTCAATCACGTCCATGACATCATAGGGACGAAGACTCTCCTTAAACTTCCTCTTAGACACCATGAAACGCATGATACTGTGTGAGAGAGAGAAAACAGGAAGTCAGCCATCACCCAATCTCTGATGGCTCGGAGGAGCTCAGGTGAGCTCAAGTGGTCTCAGGCACTAACAGTACTGATGGGGTGAATCTAGTCCAGACTGGTCTCTGTAGACTAGATCCATCTCACCTGCCTACAGAGACTTCTGACTGAAAGAATGAGATGGTGGATCCAAGCAGCTGAGGGGGGTTAGTTTCCATGGCAGGGTGTCTGGACTCAGCCTTAGAGACAGGGCCAGGAGGAGAACCACTGCTCCTTTATGTTGAAAGGAGGCAACTATGATGGTTCAACATCTGATCAGGATCCTTCCAGAGGAGGTATCCTGGGGATGTCCAACTGGAGGTAGACAACCCCGCAAATCCCACCAGAATACAGAAACTACCACGTGATCTTGTACGAAAACAAACATGGACACAAACCAGCAGTTTATACGCAGCAACATCTGTGCTGAAAAGGCCAGAAAAGAAGGGAAAAGGCTCACAGTTTGGCGAGATCCTGTAAAATGAAGCTAACTTCAGGTAAAGCTGTTTATTTAAAAAAGTACGTCTAGTGATGTCATCGGTCACCAACATCAGTCGCAAATATCATACATGATTTTAAAAATCTTTGTGAGAACAACTGGCAGCAACTGGATCTGAAGAGTTCAGATTAGACTCTTTACATTATCACAGACTAAATGATTTAATCTGCCGACTGTCAACACCAACTGACCCAGACTGGATCAGACCCGGTCCAACTTGGTCCCATCAGTCGTCACAAATCGGATTCATCATTGTTGATACAGTCCTAATGTGTGGTCACAACTTTAGTCTGCTGTTTAATCACTTATCCTGGACCAGGACAGAAAATGAGTGGATAAAATTAATATCCAGGAAATTCAGACTCAGAGACAAAGTACACTAATACTATACTTTTGGACATGTGTATGTGCTGAGGGTTGCTGGTCTTCTTAGAGAGTTTTGGATTTGGTTTGGAACTACTGCTGTACAGCTCATCCCGAACCTGCTTCTGATACGATACCAGACTGTATGAACTTTACAGACCTGGACAGCTGGACTGTTGAGGACCTGCTGGAGGCAGGAATGACAAGTATTGCAACAGATCTGAAGGTGAAACTTTAACTTCATATAACCGACAGGAGAAGAGCCGTAAGAGGACTGAGCACTTCTCTGTAGGACAGACACCACTAGGGAGTAGGTAGAATTTCAGTCGACCAAGATTTTCTTTGGTTGACTACAGCCCTAGACACCACCACCAACATCAAGGATAAGAAAAAAATAAAATTATAATAACAAAACTAATAATAAAATAATGTTTTACCTAACAATATGACAGAGGAGCTTTAGTGGCAGACAACAGAAAACAACATAGAAACATAGAAAACCATGAATCTAACTGGAGGTCAGACTGACTGCTCTTACCCAACAGCTGATGGTGGCCTTTGACCCTGGGGTGAGCACAAATAAATAAAAAACAAAACAAAAAATAATGTGAATAAAAAGCATAATGAGTTCAGTGCATAATAACCAACAAATAAACATTAAGTAAAGCAATGAATGATGAGCAGATAAACTGAGAAATTAAAAATGATTTTCTGAATGAAAATAAACACAAACAGTTCGTACCAGATGGCTCTGATGGTGACCTTTAACCCCGGGGTCAGATCCTGGGGGACGAACTCACAGTGGCAGCTCTTGTTGTCGTCGGCCATGTCTTCTCCTGGCAGGCTGGCCTCTGAAACAACGACATCACTGTGTCTGAAGAACTGTGTCATTCAGCGCCCCCTACCTGAAACATGCTTAGCTGCAACAGACTGCAGGCTAAAGAACATTTTACTATGTAAGAACAGGAGGACCAGAGACCTGAAACAAGTTCAGCTAAAGCTAAGTTCACACTACAGGATTTTAGCCCTGATTTTCCACTCGCCCCCAGATTTTGGAGATCGGCGCCACATCAGAGGCAAATCGATGTTCGCGCGGCCCTCGCAAATCAGCGCTCAATCACTGTGTGTGAACTGTTCAAAGACGCGATCCAGAGCTCGCAGAGACAAAATATCTAGCAGGGTATCTGGTCGTGTCGGGGACGGGTCGGGGAGCCACGCAATGATCTACAGCCAATGAGAGCAGACACAGGCTCTGCTGTCATCCAGCTCTCTGAACCCAGTCTTATCATGGATCTATTTGTATGGAGGGGGCACTATAATATAGTTTCTATCAGAATACATTAGCATACACACAAGTGTGTCAGTATTGTAACCTTGTCGTCTTTACTGAACCACAAAATGAGCAGGCAGCTATACGTTTTCATTGCAAAATTATTATTTATTTATTTATTTATTTATTTATTTACCTCCAACTCGACTGCGACTCTGAAAGCCATTTAGTGTGTGGGTGATTGAAGACGTCCCGATCGTGGCCAGATTTACCTGTTAAGGGGCCCCCATTGATCCCCCACCTGAATGTAACCTGCCCCCTCCAGTGCAACCAGGCGTCCTGTGCTGAAACAGTACTTAATATGGCTTAGTTTGTGGTACTTTGATTAAACACAACTTTATTTAGGAAAATGCTCCACTTCAGGACAAGATAAACTAAAATAATATAGGTCTAAAAACTCCAGTTTGACACTGGGCCCCACCACCAGACAGGGCCAGAATTGCCAAAACCAGTGATGAAGGATGAACCTGTGATATTTAAAACTGATCCGCTGACGAAATACAGCAGAATATTTCAATATGTAGTTGATTTGACCGTTTGTATTGAAGAACAGCACCGCTATTGAAGCTACGCTAACTCTGTGACAAACACATTTCCTTTAACTTCTTCACAATGAAAGCGTCCCACCGGTCCACCAATGGAAAGCTTTTAATGTCAAGCAGCAACAGCAGGAAAGGTCGGTTATCCCCTGCTGTGAGGCTGCAGTGGAAACAATGTCATTACGCCGCGGCTAAAGTGGACGGACCCGGGCTGAAAAAACCCTGAAGAAGAAAATGGTTCAGTCTACATCTGTGTGTGCGTGGTAGTGTGTTAGTTTGTGTGGGTCTGACTTAGGCTACCTTCAGCGACACATTTCAGACTAAAGACCAGTTAACTGTTTGGAAAAAGCTGATTTTTGGGTCAGTGGTTAAGTGGGGACTGCAATTACGGTCATATGTAATGTCCCCAAAAGTGACATAAGTAAACGTGTGTGTGTGTGTGTGTGTGTGTGTGTGTGTGTGTGTGTGTGTGTGTGTGTGTGTGTGTGTGTGCTGACCTGGGGAGCTCTTCTGTCTGAACTCTTCATCCTGCATCTCTATCAGCACTACAGGAGGAGGAGGAGAGAGACTTTCATCAGAGGAAGATTACAGTCTACTCATCACCATCATCGTTGTTTTCTTCATCATCATCTTTACCACCATCTTCATCATCACCACCATCACAGATAGTTTATTTGCCCTCGAGGAAATTGTTTTCCACAGTCGCATACATAGCACCAACGATCATCATCACATCACCATCATCGTCATCATCACATCACCATCATCCTCATCATCCTCACCACCACCATCATCCTCATCACCATCACCATCATTATCTTCACCATCACCATCACCATCCTCACCATCATCATCTTCATCATCACCATCATTATCTTCGTCATCATCACCATCATCATCCTCACCATCATCATCTTCATCATCACCATCATTATCTTCGTCATCATCACCATCATCATCTTCAACATCAGCTTCATCGTCTTCATCATGACCATCATCATCATCATCCTCACCACCATTATCTTCATCATCGTCACCATCATCTTCATCCTCACCATCATCATCTTCAACATCAGCTTCATCGTCTTCATCATGACCATCATCATCATCGTCGTCGTCATCCTCATCATCATCACCACCATCATCCTCACCATCATCATCATCTTCATCCTCACCATCATCATCATCTTCATCCTCACCACCTTCAACATCTTCAACATCACGTGATTGTTAAATCATCTTGTTTTCTGTTTTACATCAGCGTCACATTCATCTCTGTTAGCCTAGCTTAGCACAAAGACTGGAAGCAGACCTTGAAGACATTCAACAACTTCAGTTCCCATCAGGTTTTCATAGTGCTGCTATGGCTAAGAATCATGGGAGTTGTAGTTGTTGAATGTGGCACAAAAGCTTCCTGAACCAGTAAAACAACAAGTGGCCAAAACCAGTCAGATGATGAGAGTTGGTCTGTTTCCTCTCAGGACTTTCCCTCCTTTCCTTCCATCCTGCTCTTTCTTTATGTTTTGTAATGGGGTTTGGTTGGATCTTAGATTTATGTAAACATGTTCAGCTGGTGAGTATGACATCATCATAAACAACAGGAAATGTGTGTGAATTGTTTGGGGTTCAAAACTGAGCTAATTGTTTTCTTTGTATTTTTACTGTGAAAGTATTTTCATGTGTAAATGATGATGTCACCTACTGCTGATGTGAAAACTCAAAATTTAGATTTAGAAAAAAATTGATACGTTTATTAAAAAAGTCAAATTTATGTCTTTAAAGTCTACCAAATAAACATATCAAATGTATACAAAATATCAAGGGGGCCTCACAGGAGTGTCATGTTTCAGGTCCTGCAAATGTTGTTAACGCTGCGTCATCCTATTGGTTGAAAACCAATAAAAAGATTTAAAGGCAGATTAAGTAGGATTTTCCTAAAACATATGTATAGACTCATATAAAAATAATCCCTGTCAATCGTTTTCTATTAGTATCTATTAGTTTTCTGTGTTCGGGACGTTTCTGGGCGTCAACCTTTGGGCAGGTGTGTGGAGCCCCCAGCCAATAACAGCAGGCGCTGAGGTCGGGGGACTGTAAGAACGTAGCGAGCAGGTTACACCGCTGTCTCCGTCTCTCTCCTCTGCTCTCTGTCTGTGTCATGGATGTATCTCCAGCGCTGCCACATCACTAAAATGAAGTGTGCAGACAGGTCTGGCTATGCAGACTATGGATGTATAGAGTTTTTGGTGTCTGTTTGACCAAGAACGGGCTGAGCTACACACTGGCAGAGCCGGGAGCAGCTGACAGGATGAAGCTGCTCCTTCCTGCAGAGGTGTGGGCGAATTTGTTGTGCTTTAGAACGTAACCACAGTGAAACAATCAGAAAATAACTGATTTCTCTGATTCACTGCTTTGTTCTCGCTAACGCCGCTCCCTCTCTTCTTTCATTCTCTAGCGCTCTCTCTCTCGCTCTGAGCTGGGGAGGAGGGGCCGACTTTGAATCACATGTTTACAAACAGCAACCGACAAATCCTACTTATTCTGCTTTTAACTTCAGGCTCAGTCAGAAATATCAGTGATCACATATTTTTGATCCTGATGCCGATTCAAGTTTTTATTAAACCTTCAGCATTAAAATGTATTAAAGAATTTTAATGCTAAAGGTTTTTTGACTGCAGACTAACTCTGACTTAAGAAGTCAAAACAGCCTGCAAAATGCTACTGAAAAAGACAGAAAACGACTATGAGATCTGTATTCCTGACCACAATGGGGGGGTCTTACAGGTATACAGTGGTGCGAAAAAGTGTTTGCCCCCCTTCCTGATTTCTCATTTTTTTTGCATGTTTGTCACACTTGTTTGTGTTTCAGATTATCAAACAAATTAAAATATTAGTCAAAGATAACACAAGTAAACACAAAATGCAGTTTTTAAATGAAGGTTGTTATTATTAAGGGAAAACAAAATCCAAACCTACATGGCCCTGTGTGAAATAGTGATTGCCCCACCTGTTAAAACATAACTGTGGTTTATCACACCTGAGTTCAATTTCTCTAGCCACACCCAGGCCTGATTACTGCCACACCTGTTCTCAATCAAGAAATCACTTAAATAGGACCTGCCTGACAAAGTGAAGTAGACCAAAAGATCTTCAAAAGCTAGACATCATGACCGAGATCCAAAGAAATTCAGGAACAAATGAGAAAGAAAGTCATTTAGATCTATCAGTCTGGAAAAGGTTATAAAGCCATTTCTAAAGCTTTGGGACTCCAGCGAACCACAGTGAGAGCCATTATCCACAAATGGCGAAAACATGGAACAGTGGCGAACCTTCCCAGGAGGGGCTGGCCGACCAAAATTACCCCAAGAGCGCAGCGACGACTCATCCAAGAGGTCACAAAAGACCCCACGACAACATCCAAAGAACTGCAGGCCTCACTTGCCTCAGTTAAGGTCAGTGTTCATGACTCCACCATAAGAAAGAGACTGGGCAAAAACATTCCCATTACATCTGGCGTAAAAGTAACACCGCATTTCAGAAAAAGGACATCATACCAACAGTAAAATATGGTGGTGGTAGTGTGATGGTCTGGGGCTGTTTTGCTGCTTCAGGACCTGGAAGACTTGCTGTGATAAATGGAACCATGAATTCTGCTGTCTACCAAAAACTCCTGAAGGAGAACGTCCGGCCATCTGTTCGTGACCTCAAGCTGAAGCGAACTCGGGTTCTGCAGCAGGACAATGATCCAAAACACACCAGCAAGTCCACCTCTGAATGGCTGAAGAAGAACAAAATGAAAACTTTGGAGTGGCCTAGTCAAAGTCCTGACCTGAATCCTATTGAGATGCTGTGGCATGACCTTAAAAAGGCAGTTCATGCTCGAAAACCCTCCAATGTGGCTGAATTACAACAATTCTGCAAAGATGAGTGGGCCAAAACTCCTCCACAGCACTGTAAAAGACTCACTGCAAGTTATTGCAAACACTTGATTGCAGTTGTTGCTACTAAGAGTGGCCCAACCAGTTATTAGGTTTAGGGGGCAATCACTTTTTCACACAGGGCCATGTAGGTTTGGATTTTGTTTTCCCTTAATAATAACAACCTTCATTTAGAAACTGCATTTTGTGTTTACTTGTGTTATCTTTGACTAATATTTAAATTAGTTTGATGATCTGAAACATTTAAGTGTGACAAACATGCAAAAAAAAAAACTAAATCAGGAAGGGGGGCAAACACTTTTTCACACCACTGTATAAGGGGAGGTTGGGTCCAGAATTGTTACAGAGATAACTGCAGGTAACAGATAATTTTTTTAATGTTTGGTTCATGTTGAGTTTGTGGTGTGTGGCAGGTACAGGTTTGTAAACTGGACTAACAGATCTTAACTTGTTTTAGATGTTTGATGTGTTTGTGGTATATCTGATGTTTCATTGTGTAGCTGCCCTGAATGTGTGGCTGATGTAGGCCGACTCAGCCCAGACTGTCAGAGGGTTAAAACTGAATATAATGGACAAAAATATATAATTTGAAATATCAGCCTCCAAAACACCTCAGCAGACCCCAGACCTCTCGCTGCTGCCGGAGCCTCAGTGTGACACAGGGATATTTACTAAGTCTGTCGCAGATCACCGTCAGGGACGAAACATGTTGAAGATGACATGATGATGTCAGCTCAACAAAAAGACCAGTTAATGAATAAATGAATGTGTGAAACAACTCATTTGATTATTTCTGTAACCAGAAAGAAAAATATATAATGAGATGCTTAATAAGAACAGTTCAATCATATTGCGCTGGATATGAGCCTTTAAAAGTCAGGAAAAATTGGCAGGAAACAGAAAGGTGAAGTTGTGAGAAAAATAACAGGTTGTTGTTGTTATTTGAAGCTTGGATAAAGTAACTATGTAATGCATCTTTTGCAGGTTCTCTCTTTGCTATAGTCAAAGACGCTGTGTACCAATGTTGGGCCTCACCACGTGTGGAGAGCAAAGAACAGAGGCCCTTGGGAAACCCAAAAGCCTGAACTCATAGAAAGGCACCAAATCTCCACCAGCCGTTAATTCACACCCAGACGCGAGATTTCAGTTGAATCCAAACCCTGGATTCCTACTGGATGAGCCGCCACAGAAGTGCGGGAAATCCTGGCACTCTGGCCATGACGTCATCGCCTCTATAAAAGTGGAGCGCACAGGTCGATCACTGAAGATACGGATTCACCGCTTTCTTCACGGAGAGAATAACAGCTGAGCCCCGCGCTCTCCCCACTACAAGTCGACTGCGGTTTCCCTTCGCTGCCACCCGAAGGAACAGTTTTGCTGTTGAACCTGCTGACAGCGTGGCCAGATAATCCAAACGGACTAACGCATGAAATGGCTATCAAGAGCGATCCCAAGTAAGAGGCTTGTGTCTGGGCAGAGATAGATTTTATAACTGTGTGTTATTTCATCTAAGCTTCATTTGTTGTGAATTGTTTCACAATTTAATTAATTTTTGTGTCTGTGCCACGCCGGACCGTTATCTGTGTTAGCTTTAGCCACTGTGGAAGCTAATAACTGGGCCTTATCAGACCAAAGTCCAGTAACACGGCTGTTGAATGAAAGTTCGCTGCCGGGTTCCTGTGTGATAAAAGGAACAGCTATTGTGCTTTACCACAGCAGTTGAGATCTCTTGCGCTTTAATCTGTGTGCCTTTCTTTCTCTCTCCTCTTTACACGTACATATACACACACATCTCAAAACACCCTAGATGGCGTGGTAGCATAACTAGCTACGCTCCACGCCACCTCAAGGACAAATAGAGTGTGTCCTCCATTTTGGCTCTCCCCCTTTGTTTGAGTTTCGTGGGTCTGCCTGCCATTTTGGATCTGTGCGTGACCACCACCCACCTGGTCACCTTCCTCCCACAGATTGTTCCGATTGATTGGACTCGGTCCTTCTTACCCTCAGAGTTTTGGCGGGAGGCGGCTCCTCGGATCCTGAAGGCCTGTCTGGTTCTGCTCCGCTCCCCAAAGCTCCAGCTCTTTGGAACCTTGCTGGGACTGTCCTCCAGATTGGGCTCCATGCTGGGGGACCGTCGCAGGGCCTGGACGCCCCCCAGCCCCCCAGGAACTCCAGGACCCACACCAGGAGCAACACCAGGGCCGACTGTAGGAACCACTACAGACAGGAAGTAGGGAAGGAAAGAAGGAGGTCAAGGATAGGACACACCAGAATCCGAACTGTTGTTTCTGCTGGGTACTGGTTTGTTGTCCTGGTTCATGTCGGTCCAACAGTCTGCAGGTTTTCATTTAAACCAGTTTCTATAGCAGCTCGTTACAGCAATGGGTTCATCCTGTCTGATTAAAGGTTTGTTAAACAGGTAGATTATCTGGTGTTGGGTCTTTACAGATCAAACTAAACAAAATAACGTCCCGTAACTGTTCTGTCTGTTCATTCATTTCAGAAGGCCCAAAAATGTAACTGACATGATGCAGAAAACAATAGACATGTGACAGACGGTCATTATGTGTCTTGCTCAAGGAAACTTCAGTACTCAACAGAGAACCTGTTGGGAGGAGGAAAGCTGAGATCTGATCCACTTTTTTCTGCTACATCACAGGAAACATGTACAATAATAATCTGATTGTTCCCTGTCAAGTGTTCAACAGCTGCAACATTTCAAAACATAAAAAACTAACACCCACCATGCTGAGGAGAACCTTTTCCTTTGGTTCCTGAACTCCGGGGAGACGAGAAGACCCTTTCCTTCAGACTGACCTTCTGACTGCAGGGACAAGAGACAGTCAGACAGACATGTTTAATTGGATTTTAAAAGTTTTGACCTAACCAAGTTCTAACCCTAACCACAACATGTAAAATACTACTGCAGTAATATTAAAACAAGTTGACTACAGTTTATAACAGATCTTTTGACAGCAGCCATGTAAGAAATTTGATCCCAGAACTGCTCAAACTGCAGACAGTCGACCAGAAATACATCCGAAAGTCAGAGAGCTCACCGTTGATCGATTAGGTGATTAATCAGACTTATCTGACAGAAATTCTGTCCGAGTCTAAAATTAGTTGAGGGTGACTGATTCTGGACTAAAATCAGGCCAAATCTGTACAGACTCTGTCTGGCTTAAGTTAGTATTATGGACTTGTTTAGAGCCAGAATTGGACACTGACCCGGGAGACGGTTCAGGCTGGACCTCCTTCCTGCAGACAGACAGACAGGTTGTTATTATTAATTATTGACTGAAGAATAATTTCATTGATGTTAAACAATTCATGAATGTAAGACATTCTTCAGCTGACTACAAACAAGAATACTGCTATAATTGTAGTAGTTTGTGGACATGTAATGTGATTTCCTGTATCAAACATTTCAGACCTGAATGAGAGTCCTGATTTATTCTTGAGGTTCCTCAATAAATCCAACTGATTGAGCGGTGGAATCAACCTGGAGACACACACAGACAATAAATATTCTTATAATATTGTAAAAATATTTATAGAACGTAATGATTGTCTGTAGGTGGACAGGTGTAGTCTCACCTGTACATGGGGACAGAGACGGTCCTCTCGTAATAATCCCAGGTTGAAGTCAGATCAGTTCGGCTCAGGTTTGTGGCATAAACCCTCCAGGCGGCCTGTAGAGACAGAGAGGATTTTATTGTTTCCATGCAAACAGTTACACACAAGATTTTCAAATTAAAATCTGTACTCTGGAGACATTAGAGTTCAAAGTCTTCATCCTGTTTGGTTTTAGGCAGGGTTAAATCCTGCTACACAAATGAAGGTACACAAAGAGGGTGTGTGATGGGAGCCTAATGGGAAAAAGTGTAAAAATGCAAATGTCCATCAATTCAATTTTATTTATATAGCGCCAATTCATAACAGAAGTTATTTCATTGCACTTTTCCTATAGAGCAGGTCTAGACCGACCTCTTTATAATATTAATTACAGAGACCAAACAAATCCCACCATGAGCATCATCACTAATAATAATAATAAAGTATTTCTGATTTCTGATCACAGATGAGTTGTTTGTGCTTGTGGTTCTGTAACAATAGAACACAACAGTACAGGCTGATTAACAATGGAAACTCTAGCATATAAAAACAAATGTAAAATAAGATATAGGCATCTACAAACAACAACCAGCATACAGAGTTAAAGGCAACAGCACAATAATCTAGTGATCAGCCAACACAGAATAAGCACTAAACAACAGAAAGAATAGTAACTGGAATGCACAGAAACAATAGCTAGCAAAAGTAGCAATACAACTCTCAGACTGACAAGCTGGCAGCTAGCTCTGAATAGAATAATGCACTTGTGAAAGATGAAAGAATATTCGACTCAGTTTTCATAGACCCACAAACTAAATAATGTTCCTCGCGTCACCGTGAGTTTAATCCTTCCATCATCTGCCTGTCTCACCAGGCATATGCAGTGTGGGCACACTGAGTTCACATGCACAGAGCATGATCTGTTCTGCTGCCAGCTGGTCTCGGAGGGCAGGCTCCAGGGCATAGAAGGCTTCATGCAGCTCTGTTCTTCCTCCCTTAAGGTTTGTGCCTTGATCCGATAGGAGCTCGAAGGGCTTTCCCTTACAAGCGATGAAGAGTCGCAGCGACATCAGAAAGGGGTCAGCATCTATATTAGATAGGTCTAGGTGGATCGCCCGGGTGGTAAGACACTTGTACAGAATGCCCCACCTCTTCTCTGTTTGTCATCCCACTTTGACGGGCATAGGGCCGAAGCAGTCCACCCCAGTCAAATAGAAGGCAGGTCGGAAGAGCCTCAAACTTGAGGGGGGCAAATCTGCCATTCTATGAACCTGTGATTGGCCTCTCCACTTCCTGCGCTCAGAACAGTTGTGTTGATATTCTTACTGCTTTTCTGCCTCTCAATATCCAGTACTTCCTGCGTAGCTCAGCAAAGACATGTTCAACTCCAAGGTGATGCAACTAGTTGTCACAGTGCTGGATTAAGAGTTTTGTGACCGAGTGAGAGGGAGCTAGAAGTACTGGGTGCAGAATTTCCTGGCTCAGGCTGACACACCGGAGTCTACCTCCTACTCGGATCAGGTCAGAAGACTCATTGTAGTCAGGACAAAGAGTAAGCAATCTGCTGCTGGCTGGGATGGCCTTTCCTGATTTGATTAGTGCAAACTCCTCAGGAAAGCTCTCCATCTGAGCATGTCTCAGGAGGGTCAACTCTGATTTGTGGAAGTCGTTGGCAGCATGGTGAGCAGTGCTGTCGGCCGCCCCATGCAGCAACTGTGTAGTGGCTTCCAGGAGTTCCTGATAGGTGTTTAACTGTTGGCCATCAGGTTTTGTAGGACTGGTTGCTTCTGCTAGTAAGCCACAGAACACAGTCTTCTTCAGCTCCTCTACCTCCTCCGTAGGTTCTCCCGCTGGTGCCTTCGGCCAGTGGTTGGCAGACAGCTACAGAAAGGGTGGCCCTTGACTCCAGTGATTCTCTCCAGCGAGCTGAGCCAGCATCTTCCCTCTTGTGATGCGGGACTGGTTGCTGAGGCGATATAGTGCCAGGTGGCAGGGTCAGATAGCTCTTGTAGCTCTGCAACTCTGGTTCCCACGAAAACTTTATACCAACATGAGTCTGAGTGGAGCCAGGTAAGTACTGTGGTCGAGTCTGTCCAGTACACCACCTCCTGGGCATCAAGGCTCTGCACATTTCCAGCCTGGGGATTGAGAGTTGCTTCTTGGGCACAACTCTTTATCTTGCGGCCAAAAAGGCCACCTCGACTTTTCCCTCATCATCTTCAGTGCGCAAATATGCCACAGACTCATACACCCGGTCAGAGGCATCACAGAACATGTTAATGCTGCTGTTGCTGCAGTCCCGGCTGGGGTTGGTGTAGCATCTTGGCAGAGTTATCTGTGGCAAGTGGGGAAACTCACTCTCATACAATTGCCAGGCTTGGAGCAGGTCTTCTGGTAGATGGGGATCATCCCAACGTCATATGCACGATAACCTTGGCTCTCGCGGTGTATGGCACGATGAACCAGAGAGGGTCGTACTGCTGGGCAAGCAGTCGATAGATGTTATGCATCGTAGGTTCTCGACTTACACTCTAATTCAATTCAATTTTATTTATATAGCGCCAATTCATAACAGAAGTTATCTCATTGCACTTTTCCTATAGAGCAGGTCTAGACCGTATTCTTCATAATACTAATGGTGCTTGTATCGCAGTGTATCAGACTTGCACTGCCATATGAGTCTGAGAGTGCGCTTGAGGGTCTGCCGTGTCCTGGGTGTTGTTGTTGTTCTAACTGAAGTAAAATTAACATTCTTCCCTTCTAGACAAAAAGTAAACAATCTCTTCTCCATAAAAAACAGAACTAAGACAAGGAATGATTTTAACATTGTAACTTTTTTCCAGACTTCCAACAGTGACTGAACTGCCTCATCTATGAGGGATAACCCTTATTTCCTAACTGGGTTAGAGGGCCCTCTGCTGTGATAGCAGCCATGGAAAATTCCCTCTTTTACGTCCCAACTATGTTGCTGTGATTTAAAATTTTTTCGTTTTGTTTAATTTGTTTTAAAAAAAAATTTGTACTTATTAATCCTTACCTAAGCCAAAATTACTCTTTTCAGACAGTCTTCAGTTTTAAAATTAGTCTGTGTTCTCTGTATGTTCACGTCTGAATACTTGCAGCTTTCCTTGCAACCTGGTAGCCTACTCCACTGGCCCGAGTTGTGCGCCGCGCCTGCACTGGCTGCCATGACAAATGCTGAATCCTCTCCAGAAGCGATTCCAGTTGTGTGATTACTTTTACCGGCAATCTCCGGTCCGCCAGGTCAGACGTTTCTCCTCCACCATTTCATAGGTTCTTGTCCCATCTTCATACAAGACTCTCAGCCGAGGTGGATACAAGGTCTGGAATCTTATGTTGTTTTCCTAGTTTTAGCATTTCTGCCATTGTCTCTTGTGGTGTTTTGCAGCCTCTCCTCATTCCCGTCAATCCTTGCTTTGGCTTCATCTAACCACAAATTTGTTTTTGCAATTTCTCCTTTAAGGCAAGACACTACAGGTGAATAGGGTAAACATTTTAACTAATAGATATCACCATGAAACAGTTTATTACTTACATTAAGACTATTTTTTGTATTACAAGTTTTCTGAAATTCTTTGTTTAAATATGCAAATTATGCATTATCTAATTGAATATGCACTAATTTGCATACATTTTCCAGAACAGAAATCTGAACATTGGATAAAGCCAGGTTCAAAAATCTTGTTTCATTTTGTTGACATATTAGAGTCAAAAGGTTTTTACAGAGGGAATTTTGGATCTCTCTTTTTATCACTCAATAAATGAGGAAAATACTGTCAACAGCCATAAAAAAAAAATCTACAGTGCCTTGCGAAAGTATTCGGCCTCCTTGAACTTTGCGACCTTTTGCCACATTTCAGGCTTCAAACATAAAGATATGAAACTGTAATTTTTTGTGAAGAATCAACAACAAGTGGGACACAATCATGAAGTGGAACGAAATTTATTGGATATTTCAAACATTTTTAACAAATCAAAAACTGAAAAATTGGGCGTGCAAAATTATTCAGCCCCCTTAAGTTAATACTTTGTAGCGCCACCTTTTGCTGCGATTACAGCTGTAAGTCGCTTGGGGTATGTCTCTATCAGTTTTGCACATCGAGAGACTGAAAGTTTTGCCCATTCCTCCTTGCAAAACAGCTCGAGCTCAGTGAGGTTGGATGGAGAGCATTTGTGAACAGCCGTTTTCAGTTCTTTCCACAGATTCTCGATTGGATTCAGGTCTGGACTTTGACTTTTTATGGATATCTTTAAGAAATGGCTTTCTTCTTGCCACTCTTCCATAAAGGCCAGATTTGTGCAGTATGCGACTGATTGTTGTCCTATGGACAGAGTCTCCCACCTCAGCTGTAGATCTCTGCAGTTCATCCAGAGTGATCATGGGCCTCTTGGCTGCATCTCTGAGCAGTCTTCTCCTTGTATGAGCTGAAAGTTTAGAGGGACGGCCAGGTCTTGGTAGATTTGCAGTGGTTTGATACTCCTCCCATTTCAATATTATCGCTTGCACAGTGCTCCTTGGGATGTTTAAAGCTTGGGAAATCTTTTTGTATCCAAATCTAGCTTTAAACGTCTCCACAACAGTATCTCGGACCTGCCTGGTGTGTTCCTTGTTCGTCATGATGCTCTCTGCGCTTTAAACAGACCTCTGAGTCTATCACAGTGCAGGTGCATTTATACGGAGACTTGATTACACACAGGTGGATTCTATTTATCATCATTAGTCATTTAGGTCAACATTGGATCATTCAGAGATCCTCACTGAACTTCTGGAGAGAGTTTGCTGCACTGAAAGTAAAGGGGCTGAATAATTTTGCACGCCCAATTTTTCAGTTTTTGATTTGTTAAAAAAGTTTGAAATATCCAATAAATTTCATTCCACTTCATGATTGTGTCCCACTTGTTGTTGATTCTTCACAAAAAATTACAGTTTCATATCTTTATGTTTGAAGCCTGAAATGTGGCAAAAGGTCGCAAAGTTCAAGGGGGCCGAATACTTTCGCAAGGCACTGTATTTTTGTCCCTGTTTTTAGGAATAAAATGTTATATAAATCAGGCTATGAATTATATATGAACAAACCCCTCAGAATATAGATAGGAATAAAACTGTAATGTTTGGTGTACGTAAATGCTGCTGAAGTGGAGATTTCTCTACTATGAGAGCAGACTTTTTACTCTAGTGCTTAGACGCCATCCTCGCCCCCTTTCCAAATATAGTAAATGTAAACCAATACTTTCGACTTGGGGGTAGATTTCTTTCACTTTTGTCGAGAGACCTTTCCCTATGCTGCCATCCCTTTGGTGACCCGGAAGTCCACTTTTCTATGATTTCTAAGTGGATTTATGGAGGTTGGACATCAGAGATAATGATATCGAAGTATAAGTCACACTTAATTATGTGAATGTGAATCAAGTCTGTGTGTTCAGATTTGTGAGTTGTGATTCTGAGACGGAGTGCAATCAGAGTGTTGGTTCACCTGTATGAGTCCAGCTGCTGGGTTTCGTCTCTTCTCAAAGTGTTTCTGTCGGTGCTGCTCCTGAACCTTCAGAGCAAAACCAGAACCCAGGATCCCCTAAGAGACAGACATACAGGTGAGCTGGGATGAACCAGGTGGAGGTTCAGCTGTCTCAGGAAAACTCAGGTAAACATTAGTGTCTTACAGCGGGCAGAGCGAAGAATGAAACTCCGATCAGAGTGAAAGTTGCAGCCAGCAGTCGTCCGTTCCAGGTGATGGGGAACTTATCTCCATAACCGATAGTTGTCAAGGTGATCTGACAGAGACAGACACAGAGATCAGATCGTCTGAGGAGGAGACAGTAGGCCTTTTTCAATACAGATTGTGCCAAGTTCAGACTCGAACTTCCAACTTGTTCAACTCCGGAGTCCAAACTCTGAAGGAAAAGAGGACGCTGTACGATCAGTTTGTAACTGAGACAGCGGCTCAGCTACAACTCACCTGTACCTGACTGTTCTGTGACATCATCATCTGAACTCAAAGGAATAAAATAACCTTGACAGAGATGCAGTCAAAAGATACGTCTGTTATCTGATCTGTAATGTTTATTAAAAAATAAAACTAAATCTAATACAGATAAACTGCCTTGTTTGTTTTCATGTATATTTATTAATTAGTATGTAAATGTGTTGATATCTGTACATATGCAGCTCTGTTGTTAAACTATCCAATGTAAACATGAAGCTTCACTTTACCTTCAAATATTAGATTTACACTCCGACACCAAAGTTTATCTTCCAAAAGTTATTTTATCTTATGTTTCAATCTCTACAGATACATCAGAGACTGTCAATGTGTTTGTATTATTAGTGTGTATTGTCTTACCAGTCCCCACCAGAGGGCGTCTGCGTATGTCTCAAATTGTTCATTGTCTTCTTTTTCTGCCAAATAAACGAGGAAACTGGCCAGAATGAGACACAGGAAGCCAATATACCACGCTGTGATCAACTCCTGCAGAGGGACAGAGACATTATAATACAGTGAGAGAGAGAGAGAGAGACAGCCATTATAACACAGAGTCATGAACAGAAGCTAGAGTGAGCCACTGAAGGAGGATGGAGAAGTAATCAATAACTGATACAATAACGATACAGTACAGGATCAATGAAAACAATCAGATGTCAAGCGCCCTGTCAGAAAGATGACACCAATAAACCATAACTGCTGACACAGTGAAACTGAGAAACAGTGAAACAGTAAAACACTATGAAATACAGTGAATATACACTGAAACAGTGATACACAGTGAAACAATGAAATAAAGAAAAACTCCAAACAGAACAAACAATTAAAGACGCTCACATGTTTTAATCACCTTAAATCAGCCCCCGAGACCCCCTCCATCCCAAAGCCCTCCAGACCCAAGAGCTGAGCCCAGAAACAATGTCCAAACAGGAAGACAAAAAAATCATAGCAACCAAAAGAAAACAGACAGAGATGCAGTTCCTCCTACAGTGTACAACATTCAATGAAATAAAGAATGTTTACTTTAACAAGTTCAACTCTGTGATCTCAGATTTCAAAGAACTCAATGACCTCTCAGATCCTGCTGCCCAATATGTATCAACATGCCACAACCTGAGGGACAGTGAATGACCTAGACACACAATCATTTAAAAAGAAATGTTGCAATGTTTATGTACTTATTTTTATTTGTATTATTATTATTATTATTATTATTATTATTACTACATTTTTTTCTGTTTATGTTTTTAATTTACACTTGCTTTTGCAATGTTAACATCTGTTTCCCATGATGCCAATAAAGCCCCATTGAATTGAAATACAGTGAAACAGTGAAACTAAGAAATGTCAGTTGATG
The DNA here is from genome assembly GCF_020085105.1 of Siniperca chuatsi. Classification (NCBI taxonomy): domain Eukaryota; kingdom Metazoa; phylum Chordata; class Actinopteri; order Centrarchiformes; family Sinipercidae; genus Siniperca; species Siniperca chuatsi. The sequence goes on from NC_058043.1 coordinate 105,440, forward strand.
ATGAAGTGCCGGAGAAAGAAAAAGTGAGTTAAGTGTCAGTTGATGTGTAAGAGATGAAAGCAGTTGGATTGTTAAAGACTAAAAATATATTCTATTGTCAGCTGACATGTAATGGATGAAAAAAGTTGAAGCGTTAAAAGTCTTTCCACAGAATCCTTCATTATCGGACCATTATTTAATAACTTTTGAACTGCTATTACTGGACTACACACCATTAGGCAAAAATTCTTATTCTAGATGTCTATCTTGATAGTGCTGTGGCTAGATTCAAGGAAGCGATCCCATCTGCATTTAATTCAATATTATGTCTCAATATAACAGAGGAATCCTATGCTAATCGCAGCCCCTCCCAAATTGACCGTCTAGTTGATAGCGCTGCAGGCTCACTGCGAACGACACTCGATTCTATCGCTCCTCTAAAAACTAAGATAATAATACAAAGAAGTTTAGCTCCATGATATAACCCCCAAACCCGCAAATTAAAGCAAACATTGCGAAAACTTGAAAGGAAATGGCGTTCCAACAACCTGGAAGAATCTCGTTTAGTCTGGCAAGATAGTCCTAAAACATATAGGAAGGCCCTCCATAATGCCAGAGCAGCTTACTGCTCATCATTAATAGAGGAAAATAAGAACAACCTCAGGTTTCTTTTCAGCACTGTAGCCAGGCTGACAGAGAGTCACAGCTCTTTTGAACCATGTATTCTTATAGCCCTCAGTAGCAACAACTCCATGAGCTTCTTTAATGATAAAATTTTAACTATTAGAGAAAAAATTAATCAAGTCGGTGCCGACTTGTCTTCAAACATAGGAACAGCATCAGCATAGGAACACATCAGGCTCTACAGCTGTTTCCAGCTGTAGAGCCTGATGTGTGTTTTGGCTGCTTTGCTCCTGTCAACCTTCTTCAGCTGACTTCGACGATTAATTCATCTAAGCCATCAACCTGTCTCTTAGACTCCATTCCAACTAGACTGCTTAAAGACGTTTTACCCTTAGTTAGCACTTCTTTACTGGATATGATAAATCTATCTTTATTACCAAGCTATGTACCACAATCCTTTAAAGTAGCTGTAATTAAACCGCTTCTTAAAAAGCCCACTCTTGATCCTGGGGTTATAATTAAGCTGGCTTATAATTGGGGCTGGCTCAGGGGAGTCCTGAACCATCCCTTAGTTATGCTGCTATAGGCCTAGACTGCCAGGAGACTTCCCATGATGCACCTCTTTCCTCTCTCCTCCTCTCCCTCTCCATCTGTTTGCATTTTTATCCCATTACTGCATGTTACTAACTCGACATCTTCTCTCTCCCGTAGTTTTGTGCTTTCTCGTTTCTCTCCTCTCTCCTTCTGTCGCTTTCAGCAGGTATTTCTGCCTCCGGAGCTGCAGAGTCTGGATCTGTGGTTGTGGGCCACCTGCTGCCCCCGTGTTCCTGCAGAGTCTGGATCTGTGGTTGTGGGCCACCTGCTGCCCCCGTGTTCCTGCAGAGTCTGGATCTGTGGTTGTGGGCCACCTGCTGCCCCCGTGTTCCTGCAGAGTCTGGATCTGTGGTTGTGGGCCACCTGCTGCCCCCGTGATCCTGCTCGACAACTGCTACTACATTTGCTGTTATTGACTCTGTTGCTAATACTGACATTATTACTCCTATAGCTGTCATTCCTATTATTACTAATTTATTAATATTAACACTACACTTACTATTCTACTCATAGAAAAGGTTTCAGTCGTAGTCGTCTGGACACTGTTTTCAGAATCAAGACGTTTCGGCTCCCATCCGGAAGTCATTCTCAATTGAGAATGACTTCCAGACTGAAACCTTTTCTATGATAGAACACTCCTGGACGAATGAGGGACTACACCGTCTTACTATTCTACTATATAAAAAAAATGTATTCTACGTGGTCTTTGCATTGTGCCTTTATGGTGACTGATGAAAGGAACTGAAAATTTCTGAAAGTGACCTGAAAGTACTTCAAGTGTCAGTCGGTGTGTAAGCAGTGACAGCAGTTAAAATGTCAGTTGGAGTGCAAGAGGTAGAGTAGAAATAGTTGAAGTGTTGGCATTGTAAGCAGTTGACATTACAGTTGTTTTGTAAGCACTGACAACAGTTGAAATGTTAGCTGAAGTGTCAGACAGACAGGCAGACAGACAAGCAGACAGACAGGTATTTCCCAGGTTACCTTGCTGTGGGCGTATACGACTGATCCCAGCAGTTTCCAGGTTCCTCCCCGGCGGTCCATCCTGATCATCCTCAGAATCTGAAGGAAACGAAGTGACCTGATGGCTGAAGTGGCAAAGACGTTCCCTTGAGTCCCTGCAGCCAACACTGAGATGGACGCGATCAGCACCATGATGTCTGCAGCCAGATAGGTCAGAGAGACAGAGAAAGAGAGAATATTCTTTTAAATTTTCAAAACATCTTTATTTTCTCAAAACAGAGTTTACTAAATACAATGATGAGTGAGTGACAAACAAACAGGCAGGTGAATATAATGTCTCACATCATTCAACTGTTAAACATGCTTTTCTTAGAGTCCTTCCAGCAGGGTCTGAAATTAACATCCGCCAAGCGAGGGTAGATTTTCCGTTCGGAAGGCTGTCCACCACACTGACGGGTAAATGTTTGTACCAAAATAGTCATGTAATAAACTATGCTGAGAGTCTCACACATTTTGGTGTCATTTACGGGCGCGCTGCTTCGGTCCTCTGCTGTCTGTGTCAAAGTTTGACACACACACACACCATATGTGTTATTACACCCGTCTAAACAGTGCCGCCAAACTGACCGTCTCGAGAGCTCCTAGTTTCGCGGCACTGTTTACCGTACAGGACATCAGGTACTCTGCTAAACAATCACTTGCCGCCGGTAAAAAATATGCTTGGCCGGTGGGTTTTTATTCTCAGTTTCCTGCTGCTCACCTGTCTGCAGACTCACCTGTCTGAGAGTAAATGAAGTGTTGTTAAAGTCATCAGACTCACCGATGACACAGAAAGGTTTTCTGGCAAATTTGAGTCGCCCTCTCCATCCTCTGTAACGACAGCAACAACCTGCAGCCCAGATCCTCACCATGTATTCCACCCCGAACACCACGATGGTCACCACTTCCTGTTAGACACAACAACCAGTGTTGTGCAAGTTACTGAAATATAGTAATTAGTTGCAGTTATCAGAATCAGAAATACTTTATTGATCCCCGAAGGGAAACTCTTTGTTACAGTAGCTCGCCTTAACGTCAGTGCACACAGGAGAAAGTACTAGCAAAAAATATAATACACTATAAAACACTATAAAAACAGGTCAGAAAATAAATTAAGTACCAGGTGGTACCTATTAGTTACTTCTCTAAAAGGTAATTGAATTACTTTACCAATTACTGCTTTTGCATTACTTTTAAATGCCTGCTTCAATTCTCTTATTAATGCACACAGTTGAAACAGAATCAACTTTTCGAGAATGCAACCCAACGTCATGTTGCAGTGGCCAATCCAGCGATCAGACCGGTCAAACTGCTCACAGTCAGCCTGAAATATCACTGAACCTGGGCACTATCCAGGCAGAGTTCATGGGCCAAACTATGATACTTTCCCAGTGGTGTCCTGGCTTGGTATATTTTGTGTACCCAATTTCTGTGTCTGGCTTACAGTCTATGCTGAAAAATAGCAATACCAAGAAGGTATCCTTCCTTTGGTTTGTGGTCATTTGTTTGTTTGTTCGAGAGAGAGATAAAGAGAGACAGAGAGAGAAGTAATAGCAATTTTTTTCAGTTTATATTTTTATTTCACACATGCTTTGGCAATGTTAACATCTGTTTCCCATGCCAATAAAGCCCAATTGAATTGAATTGAGAGAGAGAGAGAGAGAGAGAGAGAGCGGTGGTCAAGTGACCTATATAGTGAATGAGGAGAGGGGGCGCTGCTAGTGAGAAAACTGGTGAATCAGAGAAATAAAACACTTGTGCTTTAGAACTTAACCGCCGTGAAACAATCAGAAAACAAACACCCCCACACACTGCCCCACAAACCTGCAGCTAATCGCTACAATGCCTGATTTGGTCTGAATGAAGCGGATAGGTGACGTTCAATCATAAACCTCTTTATTTGTCAACAACACACTGTTAGAAACCAACCACGGGTGCAACTAATCATTATTTTCATTATCCATTAATCTGCTAATTGCACAATATTGCCCAAGCGTCAAGGATAATACAATTCAATAATAAGATGAGAAAAAAAGAGAAAAAATATACAATTCATCAAGTAAAATAAATAAAAACAGTAAACACATGTTTTGTGTGTGTGTGTGTCATGTTCTTATATTCTGGTGGGTCTTTAACCTGAATGCACACTAACCCGTGGGGACCTCACAGGCAGAGACGGCTTTTTGAGGGTTAAAACTTGGTTTTAGGGTTCAGGTTACAATTAGGTTAGGGTAAGGGTTAAGGTTAGGGTATGGGGCTAGGGAAAGCATTATGTCAGTGACTGTCCCCCATGGGGATAGTGAAACAAACATGTGTGTGTGTGTGATAAGCTATATCAAGATAATTTTTTGTCATATTCAGTGATGTTGTGTGAACTATGTGTCCCTCAGTTTGTGACATGCAGTCACATATTGTGCAGCTCAGTATACTGCATGTCAAGTTTGGGATTAACAAATCAAATTTCTTAAAGTATTCCACTCTGATATTATTCTGAGTCTGTATTTGAGTCTGTATTTGGTCAGGATCTGCCTGTGGTCACTGAGTCTGTATGTGGTCAGGATCTGTCTGTGGTCACTCAGTCTGTATTTGGTCAGGATCTGTCTGTGGTCACTCAGTCTGTATTTAGTCAGGATCTGTCTGTGGTCACTCAGTCTGTATGAGGTCAGGATCTGTCTGTGGTCACTCAGTCTGTATGTGGTCAGGATCTGTCTGTGGTCACTCAGTCTGTCTGTGGTCACTCAGTCTGTATTTGGTCAGGATCTGTCTGTGGTCACTCAATCTGTATGTGGTCAGGATCTGTCTGTGGTCACTCAGTCTGTATGTGGTCAGGATCTGTCTGTGGTCACTCAGTCTGTATTTAGTCAGGATCTGTCTGTGGTCACTGAGTCTGTATTTGGTCAGGATCTGTCTGTGGTCACTCAGTCTGTATTTAGTCAGGATCTGTCTGTGGTCACTCAGTCTGTATTTGGTCAGGATCTGTCTGTGGTCACTGAGTCTGTATTTGGTCAGGATCTGTCTGTGGTCACTCAGTCTGTATTTAGTCAGGATCTGTCTGTGGTCACTGAGTCTGTATGTGGTCAGGATCTGTCTGTGGTCACTGAGTCTGTATGTGGTCAGGATCTGTCTGTGGTCACTCAGTCTGTATTTGGTCAGGATCTGTCTGTGGTCACTCAGTCTGTATTTGGTCAGGATCTGCCTGTGGTCACTGAGTCTGTATTTGGTCAGGATCTGTCTGTGGTCACTCAGTCTGTATTTAGTCAGGATCTGTCTGTGGTCACTCAATTTGTATTTAGTCAGGATCTGTCTGTGGTCACTCAATCTGTATTTAGTCAGGATCTGTCTGTGGTCACTCAGTCTGTATGAGGTCAGGATCTGTCTGTGGTCACTGAGTCTGTATTTAGTCAGGATCTGTCTGTGGTCACTCAGTCTGTATTTAGTCAGGATCTATCTGTGGTCACTCAGTCTGTATTTAGTCAGGATCTGTCTGTGGTCACTCAGTCTGTATGAGGTCAGGATCTGTCTGTGGTCACTGAGTCTGTATGTGGTCAGGATCTGTCTGTGGTCACTGAGTCTGTATGAGGTCAGGATCTGTCTGTGGTCACTCAGTCTGTATTTAGTCAGGATCTGTCTGTGGTCACTCAGTCTGTATTTGGTCAGGATCTGCCTGTGGTCACTGAGTCTGTATTTGGTCAGGATCTGTCTGTGGTCACTCAGTCTGTATTTAGTCAGGATCTATCTGTGGTCACTCAGTCTGTATTTGGTCAGGATCTGCCTGTGGTCACTGAGTCTGTATTTGGTCAGGATCTGTCTGTGGTCACTCAGTCTGTATGAGGTCAGGATCTGCCTGTGGTCACTCAGTCTGTATGTGGTCAGGATCTGCCTGTGGTCACTGAGTCTGTATTTGGTCAGGATCTGTCTGTGGTCACTGAGTCTGTATTTGGTCAGGATCTGCCTGTGGTCACTCAGTCTGTATGTGGTCAGGATCTGTCTGTGGTCACTGAGTCTGTATGTGGTCAGGATCTGTCTGTGGTCACTCAGTCTGTATGTGGTCAGGATCTGTCTGTGGTCACTGAGTCTGTATGTGGTCAGGATCTGCCTGTGGTCACTGAGTCTGTATGTGGTCAGGATCTGCCTGTGGTCACTGAGTCTGTATTTGGTCAGGATCTGCCTGTGGTCACTCAGTCTGTATGTGGTCAGGATCTGTCTGTGGTCACTGAGTCTGTATTTGGTCAGGATCTGTCTGTGGTCACTGAGTCTGTATTTACTCTGATGTGGTGTACTCTCTAGTGGTTGGAAAGGAGTGCTAGTCTGAGGTTGAACAGTATTGGCTGTGATTTTATCAGTAAGTCTGATTTTCTGTCGATCAACTAATCAATTAATAAACTGATCATTGCAGCTTTACAACCAGCTGACTGGTGTGAAATCAAAGCTGTCATGATTTAAACTGAGAAGTTTAAAAATATCCTCAAACTGCAGAGAAGAACCTAAAAGTATCACAACATACTGAGTTATATTTAAAGACTGTATTCAGACCTCAGTGTTCTGATCTGAAGATAAATGATTTTACCAGAATGTAGAGAGCATCCTCTGAACTCTTCTCGTACTCTTTGATGGTGGAGAACACAGACAGAACCAGACAGGAGAACACCAGCAGGAACCTGAACAGAGAACACACATTAAACACACACCGGTTTCTGAATACTGACCTCAGATCTGTGTTTTAGGGGGAAGATTTAGACTGTGACACCTGATCTGCGATCTGTCTTCAGTTATCGATCTTCAGCTGTTCCTGTAAACTGTCTGAACTGAGCAGATGGCAGGTAACTATTTATTTTAACTGATCTATCAATCAGTAAATATCAATAAATAATCATTAAGTTATTATGACTTATTCAGACAGCTGTTTTTTTAATGATGAAACCTTTTTATGATTTAAATTTTACTAAATTTAAGTCCATTAAAAAAAACATTTGTCTGCACCTTTATTCCTGTTAAATCATTTACATGTGTTAAGAAATTACCCATGTGTATGGAAACTGACAAAAAAAGGTGACACTTAAAATGTATTACTGGGTGCGTCTAAATGAACGGTTAGGCACACCAGTGCCACCACTGTAAAAAGTTAGTCTGGAGCCCTGAGGGGTCCATACTAAAAGTGTATGTGTAAGGCAACTTTCCCTTTATAAATCACAGTCCACCTGGAAATGTGCACCGACGTAGTTAATTGCATTTGCATGACATTACTTATCTTCCATAGATGTGCTGTATGTTATCATAACACTATTTTATATTTTATCTATTTTGTCTTTCATGCAATTAACCAGTGCACTCATGTTGTTTGAATCCACACAGAAAACTAATGTTACATGCCCAGACAAACTGTGATGCTGAATACACCTGACTGAAGATAAGTAGAGTGTGACAAAGGCATGTTAAAGACATACAGTATGATATGTGTAAAATAGTTTTGTTTTTTTTAAAGGCTGATCAGACACTATATAATGGTAAGGTGGGGAAAACCCAGCCTGAACTGGTTGAAACAGGTTCAGCTAGACACCAGTAGACTCAGTCCGGGAAGGAATCTACAGACAAGTATCACTGGATACTTTGATACTGAAGAAAACTTGAAAACATGAGGATTCTCAGGCAGGTTCTGCAGCGTCTTTTTTCTCTGATTTCTAAGTGGATTTATGGACGTTTATTCTGGACGGACATAGAGATCATTTTTGACTCAAATTCACCTCATGCAGTATCTTTGCCTCCCCTTCAACTCTCTGGCGCATATCCAGTAATTGCACCAGGGTTAAAATGACGTCCGAAACGGCGAGTTAAATTACCGACGAGCACAGTGAAGATTACCTCTCATCCAGTGTCAGCTGAGTTCGGGCTGCAGCCCCCCACAACCCTCCAGAGGATAAGCAGGTATAGCTAATGGATGGATGGATGGACAGTGAAGATTTCATTCCCCACTTGCCCCTGTAATGTTCATCCTGTCTGAAAGGGGCCTAACAGTCTTCAGCCATGCTTGTAGCTCTGTGAGGCTGTAGTTACAGTAGACACAGTGGTACTTTTGACTAAAAATGCTAACTTCAGCATGCTTACATGCTCACAATGTAGGTATAATGTTTACCATGTTCACCATCTTAGCTTAGCGTGTTAGCATGCTAACATTAGCTAGTTAGCAGTGAACACAGAGTGCAGCTGAGGCTGATGGGAACGTCAGCAGCTCTGCAGGTATTTGGTCATAAATCAAAGTGTCGGACACGTTAACATGTCGACCTGATGGTGGCGCTAGATGGAAAGTCAGAGGATCAGCAGAGTTATTACAGTTCATCCTGAGGGGAGCGTGAACGATGAAGCACGTCTCATCACAGTCCAGCAGCTGCTGAGACGCTTCAGTCTGGACCAAAGTGGAGGACTGATCAACATAACATTTAATTTGAAGTTTAAAGAATCGTATCAATATTCTTATCTGGTAACAGACAGATGGACAGACAGGTGTATAGTCAGGTGTAATCTATAGGCAGGTATTTACACGTAGGCGTGGTAGATGAAGGCCCATCCTCGAGGTCTCTCCAGGACGTTGTACAGGAAGTTCTGCAGTCGTCTGTAGAAGGCGTTTCGTTTCGGAGGTTTCTTTCCTCCAGAGACACTGCTGCGCTGCCTCCGAGGGCCCTCCTCCCCTCCTAAACACAGGTATTCATTGATTCACACTAATATTTACACTCTCACACTAAGATTTACACACTGACACTAATATTAAACACACTGACACACTAAATGTGAAACTGCTCACGTTTACGAATATGACTTCACCTCCTACAGTTTGTCATAAATAGATGTCAACCTTTAATCATTGTGTGAAAAAAGAAATGTTAAAGCACCAGTCTGGTGTTTTTCTATATATTGTTCTTACTGTAAATAAAGTCCATAAAAACACCCATACCAACTGTTTCTTTGTTAAATCTGGTGTCCCTCAGGGGTTGATTTTAGAGCCTGTGTAGTTTCTAAATAAATGATAAAGTTAATGTTTATGATAATGTTAATGTAACTAACAGATGACACCAGTATCTTTAACTGTCACAGAAACTTTAATATCCTCACTGTCTGAATAATTAACTGAATGCCTTTAAAGGGTCAGTCTGCTGTTTACCGGCTGCAACAAACGATTATTCTCATTATTATTCTGTCAATTATTTTCTTGATTAATCCATTTATTGTTTGCTCTATAAAACATCATAAAACAGTAAAAATGTCTGAGTTTCTCAGAGTCCAACGTGGCGTCTTCAGATGTCTCGTTTTGTTCAACTAACAGCCCAAAACCGGAAGAGATTCGGTTTGAGATTTAAAACAGAGAAAAACAGAAAATGAGAAGCTGGAATTATATGGTTGAACTTTTGCTTTACAAAATAAACAATTAATCGATTATTAAAATAGTTACAAATTAATTTTCTGTCCATCGACTAGTAAATTTACTGTTTCGGCTTTACTGATGTTGTTTTATTTATTTTTGTTATAATGAACAACTCCCATAAAAAGACCAAAACATTGTGTTAGTCCTTCTCTCAATACTTTGACTTCCCTACCCTTCCACTTCGACTGCTTTCATCTCTTACTCTAACTGGCAGTTCAACTGACTTCAGCCTATACACATCAACTAACACTAAGTTTTACTCTTCAACTTATTCAAACACTTCCATTTTAACTGAACAGTAAGTGACAGTACAGTGCTCAGCAGTGCGGCTCCCTGACGTGGTTTAACACAGTGGAGGTCTGGCTCAGAGGAGGAAGATCCGGCAGCGGTGATACTCACACAACACTCGTTCATGTTGGTTTGAGTCTAAACATGAGACTTTATATAGAATATCACCATTGTTATACTAATAAAGGTTTGAATACACGTCATAATGCCAGCAACAAATCACATTTAAGCACCTGTCTGACATGTTCACAGAAAATATATCATCCTGTGACTTCATTGGTTCAAATCTGCAGGTCTGAATGTGAAAATGTTGTTTTGATTTAGTTTTAATCAGTGAAGCAGATCCGGGAATGTTCCAGGATCTGGAGCTCATGTTTACATTAAATCATCAGAAGAACCTGCTCAACACACACACACACACACACACACACACACACACACACACACACACACACACACACACGTCCCTTCCATTAACGGTCTCCGTTAGTTAACGCACATGAACCGGCAGCTGTAGTTGTATGTTTCGGGTGTTTACCTGCTATAAGCAGAGCTCCGTCCCTGCTGGACTCGGTCCCCCCGGCCTCCAGACCCACAAAGCCGACCTTCAGCTTCTTCTGGTCGGCCTGCGCTCCGGGGAACACCCCGCCGTTCCGGGATTTCTGCACCATGACGGAGAGACGCGACCTGCACCGACCTGCCGATCTACTGCCAGCCCGCAGACAGAGCGCCGAGGCCGGCCAGGCTCGGCGGGAGCATCGCTGCTGCGGAGCGGAGGAGGAAGAAGAGGAGAGGAGGAGAGAGGGATGGAGGAAAATGAAAACCGCAGAGAGACAGACGGGCAGCAGATTGGCTGATCAGCAGGTTTTTTTATCCTCACCGACTTCCCTCATAAAAAGGAAATGGAATGACGTCACGGACGGTTATTGATCAAGCTCACAGAAAAAAACCAACTGATCAGATGATCAATTTGATCAGTTAGAGAAAAGAAATGGACACAGGAGGAAGATCAATGTGTAAATTATCATCTCTGCCGGGCTGATGGTGGTAACCATGACAACCAGAGGAGAGGCAGGTGGAGAAACACAATACAGGAGGGAGGAGGAAGAGGAGGGGGCAGAGAAGGAAAGAAGGAGGGGAGGAGGAAGAGTAGTAGGTAGGGAAGGAAAGGAGGTGATGAAGAGGAGGCGGTGGAGGAACAGGAGGAGTAGGGAGGGAAGGAGATAGTATTTTGTTGAGCTCTGACATCACAAGCATAAATAGTTTTGATTGGCTTGTTCAAATATATAAATGATAAATGTTCCAGTTTATCAGTAACATGTGATGACATCAGTCACCAGAGGACCAATCAGCTGGTAGATGATGACGGTGGGGTTTTACAGGAGACCACAGAGATTTCCACAACGTTTGTTTATTAAACCTGCAGGTGACATCATCACTCAGTAACACCTGTCATCAGAAAACCTTGTAACTCCTATTTAGGGAAACTAGACAACAGTAAATGTTGATTCTGATATAAAACTACACATTTTTAAAGCTGTTAATGGTAAATAAAACCTCAGGTTGCCATGGTAACAGTGGAGCTGGTTGTAGGTGTACAGTACAGTCAGCACTGAAGAGACATGCGTGTGTTTCTTTATTTTGCATTACAGGTAACAAACAAATATAATTGTAATTATTCAGAGTAGACGTGGATTAAACAATATATATTAAGAACAGAAGCAAATATGATGTAAATAATAATAAATAATATTCAACTGCAAAACTTCCCTTGATGGTGGAATCTAATGATAATGCAAAATACGTCAGGGGTCCTGGAACAGGGCGGAGTAGAAGGCAGGTTCAGAGCGGCGGCTGCGGTAGCGAAGGATGATGTCACTGATCATGTGCTTCCTTCTGACGTGGGGCGGAGGGGCAGAGTCACTCTCCAACCGTCGCCGATGGCAACAATTGATCACCGTCTCTCTAACCAGGAAACCTGGAGACAGAAAGACAGGAAGATCTTTCTCAGTTAGTGTTCATGATGAAGACGAGACCAAACTGAGTCATTAAACAATAACTGACTAAATCTCCAGAAATGATCGTTGATGAAAAAAGAGTTTTTATTTTCAAACAATCCTGTAATCCAGATCTCCTTCTTGTCATTTCTCTTCCTGTGTTTCTGAAACATCTTCAGGTGACTTTGCACACCAGCAGGGCACCGCTAACAGTGCTAACACCGCTAACAGTGCTAACACCGCTAACAGTGCTAACACCGCTAACAGTGCTAACGCCTGGAGCTAGCTGCAGCCGGGAGCTGCAGGAGGAAAATGATGCACGTGATGACTGTTACTGGGCAGCTGACCTCCGACAGCTTCATGTTTCAGTGAAGCGCAGGATATTTGGTGTAATAATCACCTTTTCCTCCCTCTGAGTTAGATGGGCTTTCTCTAAGGGATTCAAAGGCTTTATTGTCATATGCAGAAATAAACAAGTTATCAATGCAATAAGACGGTGTCGTCCCTCATTCGTCCAGGAGTGTTCTATCGTAGAAAAGGTTTCAGTCGTAGTCGTCTGGACGCTGTTTTCAGAATCAAGACGTTTCGGCTCCCATCTGGAAGTCAAAGCTACAAACCACACATTTGAAGATCACATTTGACTGGGCCATCATGGAAACTATTAGGTCAGTTTCAGGTGAAACTAGCTATTAACAGATACTCAGGTAGACTCCTCCCTGAGGGCGGGGCTTATGTAACACAGAGTAGCTTAAATTTCTAGTTCCCGTCCCATTTTGTCACAGTTGAGAATGACTTCCGGATGGGAGCCGAAACGTCTTGATTCTGAAAACAGCGTCCAGACGACTACGACTGAAACCTTTTCTATGTTATCAATGCAATGAAATTCTTAGTTCACTATGTCTCAACCTGGTGCCGTCAATTATTCTATTCAAAATATGTAAGAAAGATTTTTTTTTTAAAAAGGGATAATTAAAGCTGCGAGCAGAGATGAACGGGCCCTTGCACCTGACCGCACATCGGGGTGCGCTGCAGTCTCTGAATTTTCATGTGTTTTGGACACTGTACGAAGTAGTTGTCATGTCATGTTCCAGTATATGAAGTGTGGACCACACCACGAAAATTTCACATAAATCAAATCATGATTGTCACACAAGGCTTACTTCCTGTTGCCAGTAGGTGGCGCAATTACTATAAATCCTTATTGGCATGTAGATGTCTTATCAAACATGTGAACGGCAGATTGGACCACGTACACTCAAGTTACAAAAACATCCTGTTTCAAGGCGAATAATGAGCTGTCATGGCAACAGCGTTCGATGTAAAGTCACAAGCTTCACTATTTAGCCTCATCAGCTTCTTAAGACTTTGCTGAACAAATTCGAGGTGGATGTGGTTAATCTGCTAGGAGTCGTTTGTGTGTGTACGCGTGCGGGGGTGGGTGGGGTCTTTGTTGTTGCTGCCACTTTCTGGGCAGCTGGTCGATTGGTTGGTCTATATGCTCTCGTCCCACCAAAATCTCATTGGTCGATAGCAGGTTCCTAGCAGGTTGACCAGATCCACCTCACATTCTGGCAGAAACGCCTTAAAAGCTTCATGACCCTTCAATGTGAAGCTTTTCAGTTTTCATCAAACGCTGTTGCCGTGGTGATGCATTATTTGCCATGAAACAGGAAGTTGTACATTATACAATCTTCCCTAAATTTCAAATATTTGATAAGAGTCCCGGTCTGAGGACATCTACATGTCATTAAGGGGTCATAGTCATTGCACCACCTACTGGCAACAGGAAGTAGGCCTTGTGTGACAATCATGATTTGATTTTTGTGAAATTTTCATGGTGTGGTCCACACTTGATATCCTGGAACAGGACGTATAATTAGGGGTTGTTATTATATTTTCTGTGTAAAACTCTACAGAGACATCAGAGCCAAAGAGCTGCTGACATCACACTGTTCTCCACAGGATGATGACCATGGATTCTGACTGAAAGTTCTCACCAGGCCAGAATTTATATTCAAACTTTAGGTCATTTGGAGCATTCTTGTCTAAATGTAAGAAGACAGACAGACAGTTAGATAGTGAGACAGACAGACATACCCAGAGACCTCTTGCTGACCACACTCCCGTTGACCAATGGGACAACCAAACTGAACTTGCTGTTGGTGTTTCCATGGAAACAGATCCGGTAGAGTCCAGTTTTCAGAGGATGGATGAAGATCAGCTGGACGTTTGACACACTGACAGACAGACAGACGGACAGATGGATAGGTGTCTCAGTCTTTCTGTAGTTTCAGGTCTTTCATTAATAAGACTGAAGCTGTTTGTAACCATGTTGACTGTGTGTGTTTTACCTTGTCTGTGTTTCTGTCTTCGTCTCTGACAGCAGATCAGACAGAGGGAAACTCTCTGAAACACAAAGTCACTAATCTGTTCTTACCTCATCACACCAGAAAAATACTTCAGGATTTCATTTTTGTCAGACAGATCAGATGAAGATCACCTGGTTCATCGTCACTCCCCAATCTCTGCTGAGCTGAGCTTGGTGTATGCTTTTGGGGAGTGATGAGGTCAGAGCCTAGATGCCAAATATAAACTCCCATCATCTATCTTTACGCTCTGAGTTCCCCTGAGGGGGGATGTTTATTATCGTCACTCCCCAATCTCTGCTGAGCTGAGCTTGGTGCTTGTGACTGTTTGCACTCAACCTACGATGTGATGATGAAGATGTTTTTTATTTTCACATAATATGGTTTAAATTTTCACTGAGATCAGCTTAAATTCTCAACATATAATTTTCCCTATGGGGAGAACAAACAGCTGATCTCATCTGGCTGGGTGCACTCACTAATACTGTATGTACTACTAGTTAGTAGAAACACTACTAAAGTTAGTTAGACGTATAAGTATTGTAATAATTGTATTGACATAAACTTAATTGTAATACTTTAGGTAGTAATTCTAATATTAATACAAAGTTTGTTAGTAGTTTTACCCAACAAACTTTAGATTATAAACTTTTAAGTTAGTTACCGATATCCTCGAAGTGTTCGACCCAGACTATCAGGAGTTTAGATTCAGAGCCGACGAACGACAACAAAAAACGAAAAGACTTCATGTCTTCAACTGGAGAACTCTGGAAACAAACAGACAGACAGACAGACAGACAGACAGACAGACAGACAGACAGACAGACAGGTCAGAGACAGACAGACCGAAAGACAGACAGACAGATAAGTAATAATCAGATAAAAAAGCTTTTATTTTGAAGGTCTGTACTGTGGGTTGGGGGGCGGAGTCTTGGCTGAGCTCAGAATGACTCTGCAGGTTGGATGACGGCTCAGTCGGAGGCTCCCCCACCTCTGGACTCTTCGACCAATCAACCGCTTTAAACAAAAAGAGAAAGAATTAAGTAAAAGGAAATAGATTCAGTTTCTGTGACATCAGTATTTATGACTGTGACACAGTATTGAGATCATCAGACACTGACTGTGTGATGATGACGGGACGATGAAGGTGATCTCTGTCAGAGCGTCGGCATACTTCAGGACAAACCTCTCTCCATTAAACACGCCCCCTCCACTGTCACCCAGCACAACAGGGAATTCTGGGAGACAGAAAACAACCAATCAGCTTCAGGGAGAATGGAGTGCCCTCGGGTAACCTCTGACCCCTGACAGTGTCCTGTTACTGAGCATCATGTGGTTGAGAAGCGACCAATCAGAGCACTGACCTGAACTGTTGGTGCTGACCCCACCCACCCGTCGTCGCCCCACCTCCACCGGCCGACCGAGAGACGACAGGAAGTCCAGGAAGTGAGATGGGACGGTGCAGCTGGACTCCACGTTCCTCAGGATCTACAGAGAGACAGGCAGATTTACTGATCCATGTATTCCTATAGATTCCTATATAAGATGGAGACAGACCGTGTGTTCACATGGAAGGCTGCAGTAACGCCTACTGCTATACTGCTATATACAGGCTGGCTGAAATCGATCCAACATGGCCCCGAGACATTAGAGTAGTAATTATTAATGGATTTACGCGACCACACACAACTTTTGATTACATCAACAGCAAAGGTAAGACATAATTCGTAGTTGTAAATGAACAAATGGGAGTTTGTTTTGATTGTTCTTGATGGTTTATTCAGTGAGTTTTAGTTGTAGAGTGATAGGAGTTACACTGCTAGAATCTGTAGAGTCTCACTATTCATGTGAAGTGTCATTTGTGTGGATAGCTGAAATTAAAGATATCTGTCTGTTCAGACAGAGAATGCTTTTTACTACACGCTCAGTCAGTTGCTTGATGTTTGACTGTGTTTCGTTTAAGTAAAAATGGTTAGCATGAGCTACATTCCGTTTAGTAGGTGTACAACATGAATATGTTGCTACATGGTTAGCATGCCCTTATATGGTGTTTGTTGTGAGCTGCGCTCACTGCCCCTGGTACTGGGGCACTCTGGTTTATTAAAGTAACTGTAATTAAACCTCTTCTTAAAAAACCCACTCTTGATCCAGGGGTTTTAGCCAACTATAGACCTATATCTAACCTTCCCTTTCTCTCTACGATCCTTGAGAAAGCAGTCGCCAATCAGTTGTGTGACTTTCTAAATAACAATAGTTTATTTGAGGATTTTCAGTCAGGATTTAGAGTGCATCATAGCACAGAGACGGCACTGGTGAAAATTACAAATGACCTTTTCATTGCATCAGACAACGGACTTGTCTCTGTACTTGTCTTGTTAGATCTTAGTGCTGCGTTCGACACCATTGACCATCACATAATATTACATAGACTGGAACATGTAATTGGCATTAAAGGAGCCGCACTAAGCTGGTTTAAATCCCATCTATCAGATTGATCTCAGTTTGTACATGTTAACTTTGAGTCCTCTGTGCACGCCAAAGTTAGTCACGGAGTTCCACAAGGTTCTGTGCTTGGACCGATTCTATTCACCTTATATATGCTTCCTCTAGGCAATATTATTAGGAAACACTCCGTAAACTTTGTTATGCGGATGATACCCAATTATATCTATTGATCCAGCCAGATGAAACTAACCAGTTAGCTAAACTTCAAGCATGCCTCCCTCTCTCTCTCTTTGAAAACCTAACACGGCAGCGGCGAATGGCCGCCCACCATTGAGTCTGGTTCTGTCCAAGGTTTCTGCCTCTTAAAGGAAGTTTTTCCTTGCCACTGTCGCCAAATGCTTGCTCATGGTGGGATTTGTTGGGTCTCTGTAAATAATATTATAAAGAGTTCGGTCTAGACCTGCTCTATAGGAAAAGTGCAATGAGATAACTTCTGTTATGAATTGGCACTTTATAAATAAATTGAATTGAACAGATTCAGGGAGAAAGACAGAAAGGAGATGGTAGTATTTTCTATAGCTGTGACATCACACTGAGGAACAGCTTTGATTGGCTTGTTCAAACAGTGTAAATTATAAATATAGTAGACAGGTGAGACAGATAGTCAGAGAGACAGATGTGTAGTGATCTTAGCAGCTGACAGAAAGACAGATGTGACAGTGTTTGACCTCCACTGCTGTCCTCTGTCCTGCTCTCATGCAGAAGATGAAGGCGGAGTCACAGTTTCTGGACGGCAGCTGGTCCAGTTGTCTCAGATCCTCAGAGAAACCTGGAAGAGACGAGTCCAGAGACACCAGCTGAGCCAGGACACCACTGCTACCTGGATCCTGCAGAGAGACAGGTGAGAGGGTGACAGGTGAGACAACAGACAGGTCTAAATTAATCAATAAATCGATCCTGTCCTTGGTACCTTCAGCGTCTCACGTGTCAGCAGGCCCAGGTGGGACAGGAAGAGTCTCGCTGTCTGGAAGTTGGAGACGGGGGGCGGCGGCCTGCAGGTCGTCATGACAGCCGACCGTCCACTCACCTGCAGCCGAGCCTCGACCTGTCGCTGCCTCTTCAGCGCTGCTCGCAGACGCTCCAGCTGCTGGTGCACCTGACAGAGGAGGAGGAGCAGGTGGTAATTCTTTACAAATAACACCAATCATGAAAACATTACACACACACACAGGTAAAGAACACCTGTCTCACTTTAAAAGGCAGATTAAGTAGGATTTTACTAAAAAAAAAAAAACAATGTATAGACTCATATAAAAATAATCCCTGTCAATCACTTACGACCCACTAGAAGTGTGTGGTGGTGTCTGTATGTGCAGAGCTGCTTTTTTTTAGTTTTTTTCTTAGTTTCTTATTAGTTTGCTGTGTTCGGGACATTTCTGGGCGTCAACCTTTGGGCAGGTGTGTGTCTCTTCTTTCATTCTCAACTTTGAATCACATGTTTACAAACAGCAACCGACAAATCCGACTTATTCTGCTTTTAATGTAGCTTCAGAACATTCTGTGACATCAGCTTTTAAAATCAGCAAGACAAGTAAGTGAAAATATCCTAAAACTGATCCCTAAGGAGCATTGCAGGTGATATGTACAGGTAAATTGACATCATCAATTTAAAAGTTCTGTTTCGAAAGGTAGAATGAACATTCAGCAGGATCTGGATCGGACCAGGTTCTTACCTCCTCAGTACCGGTCTCATGCAGAGCTGGAATACTCAGATCTGCTTTAACTAAAGGAACTCTGTCAATGTTTTCAGGAAACAGCTGATGTTTGACACCACATCGTATCCCAGCATCCTCCTGGGCTACACCACGGTGTTCTGGGATCAGAGTTTGCTGCAGTAGATCAATAGAAGAGATAAAACACTGATCGGAAGCCTGAGAAACACACTATGTTTACCAGTTGTATCATTATGTATTTTATTGTATTTGGTCATTGATGTAAAGTGGTCACCTGTGTGTGTGTTCTTCCCTCTCTGGGCTGCAGGTGGAGCTGTAGTGTCCAGGTATGACATCCTGACAGTCCTCTGATCAGCACTGTGAGCGATGGACACAACGCTGCACACACCAATCAATAAAATGTAATACAATTAGAAACATTAAGGTTTTTGTCTTCAGAGCTGAAAGGATTAGTTGACTGATCGATTACTCGATCAGAAAATCAATCAGCAGTGAGGAGGAAGTTACATCAGCCTCTCCCAGTCTGTTGTCAAATGCTGTGCGACAGTTTTATGAGTCTGATTTGATTTAGAGATTCATTTGATTTTGTTATGAGAAAATGTGGCAATGTTGGACTGATGATGACAGGAAATGTCAGGGAGTCGTGATTGGTGTTTCATTTGTATTTCTGCTGTGTTTATAGGTTTCATCGTGTTCCTGCTCTATCAGGGCCAGTGTTTCTGTGTCTATCTGGTTCAGTGAGTCAGGACTAACCCTGTTCAGGTTCCTGTGGTTGTTCCAGCATCGCCAGGATCACTGAGCTGTCCACCACAAAGTATCTGAACTTCTTCACATTGTTGTCACTCAAAGTGGAGCAGCCAATCAGAGCATCCTCATCCAGCAGGCCTCTGAGGAATGGGAAGACCCCTGAAACCTGCATAACACTGAGACATGAATCAGACTGGTGTTAAGTTGTGCAGACAGTGTTCGGGTTCGGCCCAATTTTAGCCCAGAATCGGTTGCCCCCAATTTTAGAATCAGGCCCAATTTTTGCCAGATCAGTTGTCGTTTGACGTGCAGTTTAAGGTCACCATGCCTGATTAGTCACCTGGTCTGAATCTGACCTAAATCTGGTCTGAATCCAGTCTGAATCTGGTCTCAATCTAATCTGAATCTGGTGTGAATATGTTCTTTTAAACATCACAGATATTGCTGCCTTCCTTTCAGCTCATTTATTTCCATTTTTAATGAACAAAAAACTGGTCAAAGACTGAACCGAGGCCCTGTTCTAACCACACATAAAACCTTTGTTCCACTACTTCCTTCAACCACAGTTGATTTATTAACCAGCATATAAACAAAAATAATTGCACAAAAATGCCTTCAATACTTCAACAAATTGTGAAAATATATTTTGCAACTAACACAAAATGGCTCCAACAGTACAGAGCCAAAGTACAGGATGTGAACTCTGATTACTGAAGTCACTATTGTAGTGGAGATGAAAAACAGGCAGGTATTCCTTCCTTAAAAAAAAAATGAGCTCGTGTTTTTAAAAATCTAGTACCTTTACAGGTGTGTTTGTTTTGCTCACCAGCTAAGCGTGGCCTCAGCTGCCTCCTTCACCCTCAGAGAGGCTGGGTTCAGTTCTTTCTCCTCTTTACACCTCACTTCCTGTTCCTGTCTGGACTTACTGCCTGAAATTCCCAATTCCACGATCTCCAGGACCTCCAACAAACACTCCTGAAAACACACAAACCACGCACACAGAAAACAGAAAACACATGCTGGTCAGTTACCTGCTGGTTAGTTACCTGAGGTCTCATTTATAAAACAGTGTTAGGATCCATACTAAAAGTATATGTGCGCACAAAAGCCGAAAATGACGCATGTGGAGAAATCGAGGTGCTTGTGAGGTGGAGGTTAGAAAGCAGCGCGGTTTTTACAGAATTATATTATTTTCAAAAGGGACTTCAGGCAGAACAGTAAACATTATATATTGTTGATCATATCAAACACACACCTGTCGCATAATTCCCAGAAACCCCAGAGTGGTTAGTAGCCGACTTTGTACCAGGATGACGCGGTTCCATCAGGTTGGTCTGTCTAATGATGGACCAAGTTCAGCACATACAGTGGTGTGCAAAAGTGTTTGCCCCCTTCCTGATTTCTTATTTTTTTGCATGTTTGTCACACTTTAAATGTTTCAGATCATCAAACAAATTTAAATATCAGTCAAAGATAACACAAGTAAACACGAAATGCAGTTTTTAAATGAAGGTTGTTATTATTAAGGGAAAACAAAATCCAAACCTACATGGCCCTGTGTGAAAAAGTGATTGCCCCACCTGTTAAAACATAACTTAACTGTGGTTTATCACACCTGAGTTCAGTTTCTCTAGCCACACCCAGGCCTGATTACTGCCACACCTGTTCTCAATCAAGAAATCACTTAAATAGGACCTGCCTGAAGTGAAGTAGACCAAAAGATCTTCAAAAGCTAGACATCATGCCGAGAGGAATGAACAGGAACAAATGAGAAAGAAAGTCATTTAGATCTATCAGTCTGGAAAAGGTTATAAAGCCATTTCTAAAGCTTTGGGACTCCAGCGAACCACAGTGAGAGCCATTATCCACAAATGGCGAAAACACGGAACAGTGGCGAACCTTCCCAGGAGTGGCTGGCCGACCAAAATAAGTGCAGCAACGACTCATCCAAGAGGTCACAAAAGACCCCACGACAACATCCAAAGAACTGCAGGCCTCACTTGCCTCAGTTAAGGTCAGTGTTCATGACTCCACCGTAAGAAAGAGACTGGGCAAAAATGGCCTGCATGGCAGAGCTCCAAGATGAAAACCACTGCTGAGCATAAAGAACATTAAGGCTCGTCTCATTTTTGCCAGAAAACATCTTGATGATCCCCAAGACTTTTGAGAAAATACTCTGTGGACTGACGAGACAAAAGTTGAACTTTTTGGAAGGTGTGTGTCCCGTTACATCTGGCGTAAAAGTAACACCGCATTTCAGAAAAAGAACATCATACCAACAGTAAAATATGGTGGTGGTAGTGTGATGGTCTGGGGCTGTTTTGCTGCTTCAGGACCTGGAAGACTTGCTGTGATAAATGGAACCATGAATTCTGCTGTCTACCAAAAACTCCTGAAGGAGAACATCCGGCCGTCTGTTCGTGACCTCAAGCTGAAGCAAACTTGAGTTCTGCAGCAGGACAATGATCCAAAACACACCAGCAAGTCCACCTCCGAATGGCTGAAGAAGAACACAATGAAGACTTTGGAGTGGCCTAGTCAAAGTCCTGACCTGAATCCTATTGAGATGCTGTGGCATGACCTTAAAAAGGCAGTTCATGCTCGAAAACCTCCAATGTGGCTGAATTACAACAATTCTGCAAAGATGAGTGGGCCGAAACTCCTCCACAGCGCTGTAAAAGACTCATTGCAAGTTATCGCAAATGCTTGATTGCAGTTGTTGCTGCTAAGGGTGGAGCAACCATTATCTTTAAATAATATTTAAATTTGTTTGATGATCTGAAACATTTAAGTGTGACAAACATGCAAAAAAATAAGAAATCAGGAAGGGGGCAAACACTTTTTCCCACCACTGTAGATCCAAGAGCACGGCAGGGAAACTAAATCGCCCAGGAAATCTTTGTGGTCCCTGAACACTCGTTCCCTCCTGATCCTTCCCTTCATGTTGTCCTCTGCAGTGGCAGCGCATCCACCATGCAGCATTACGACGAGTGTCACTGCAGTATTTATGCTTACAGCAGTCAGACTGATTACCTCACACCTTGCCAAAATGATCGCATCACTCAGTGGTGTCCCCACCCTGGGACATCATGTGAAGGTGGAAGTCTGACAGGTTTTGTTATGCTTGTCCTGCATCATGATTAGGACTGATAATGAGGATATGGAGTGTAGCTATTGTGCGAGAGCTGTCGCTGGCTTTATTTCCAGACTTTGTTACACAGTCCAGATGTGCAGGTGGTGAAGCTGAGCCAGGTGAGTCGAGGTGAGAGGTGTGTGTGCACCACCGCGGTGTCTGACAGCACAGTCATGTTCACTGCAGCGATTTTACACACAAAGCCTAACAACTACAATCGTACTTGGTGATTTATGCACTGTATTCGAAGATGTTATTGAAAACTACTGACGCTCTGTTCTGCAAGTCTTTAATGCTATTTGATGTTATCTTGGATTTGTACAACCCACAATGATTTCTTCAGGTACAGTCCAGCCCTCTCCTCTGCGCTCCGGGGTGGGGAATGTGATGGTGAGACAGTGCTGATGAAATATTGAGCTGACTTTGATTTAAGATTTGAGTTGGCTTATATCTTTTACAATTGAAAGGTGCTTATGGAATAGTTATGGCTCACTACAAGCACAAGTACAAATAACACTGCTGGTTTGAATGTTTATGATAATGTGGATCTATAATTAACGTTTGATATTAAGTGAAATTAAATGTATGAGAGGCATCATTAAACAATCAGGTTTCAATTCACCACCTCACCATCTGTGTCGCCAGTTTCCCGTCTCCAAAATGTGCGTACGCATGGGTCAGAGTTTACGTACATGTGCGCACATTCTCCTGTCAAGTTTGTTTTATAGATCACAACTTTTGCGGGTGAAGTGGCGTATGCCTCGTTCAGACCCCGTTTTGTGCTACACAACAGTTATAAATGAAACCCCTGGTTGTTAGTTACCTGCTGATCAGTTACATTCTGCCTGTTAAAAGAAAGTTTTTCCTTGCCACTGTCGCCAAGTGCTCGCTCATGGTGGGATTTGTTGGGTCTCTGTAAATAATATTATAAAGAGTTCGGTCTAGACCTGCTCTGTAGGAAAAGCGCAATGAGATAACTTCTGTTATGAATTGGCACTATATAAATATAATTGAATTGAATGACCTGCTGGGTATTTACCTGGTGGTCAAGCATGGTGGGGTGTTGAGTTAACCAGACGTTCAGACAGTCGAATGCAGCAACGATGATGGAGTGCAGATCTCTGGAGTGAAGCGGAGGAGGACGACTGCACTGAAACACGATGTAACTACAGACTGAAGTGACCGCTCGCCTCCTCTCACTCTCCTCCACACTCACCTCTACCTGCAGGACGACAGTTAGTTTAGATTGTGTGTGTGTCTGTGTGTGTGTGTGGTGGGCGAGGGGGATATCCACCTTGGCCAGTCCTCCCAGCACTTCCAGTGCAGACAGACAAACTGCTGAGTCATTCCTCCACTGAGCCGTCAGACACTGAGTCAGCAGACGCACAAACTGAACCCACAGGATCCCTGCTGCATCTGACTGGACGGCTGGTTACCATGGCAACACACACGCGCACACACACACACACACACACACACACACACACACACACACACACACACACACACAGTTGCTGTCAGACTTCCATGACATGATGGGTCAATGTCATAAAAATGGTACAGGTCAGGTAAAAAATTAATTAAAATCATCATAATTAACTACCGGTTCCTCTGGTTCGTCTATTTGCACTGGCTTTACCCGCTCCACTGGTTCCACTGGTCCCCATGGTCCGTCTGCATCTACTGACTCCACCATGCGGGGACTCAGTTTCCTGTAAACAACAGTAGACTCATCGTTTTAGTTTTTCCTGATAATACAAGAAAACCCAGAGTAAGAGTGTAAAGTCATGCTGGCACACGTTTTCTTGTATTTAAGTCTAATTTAAACTAAATTATAACTCATTCGAAAGCCTTGTTCTTACTCTTTCACACCCAACCTGGAAAACACGACAGCCAATTTTATTTGTTATAGTGTACCGCGCTCCTGGTCCTTATTCTGAATTTCTATCTGAATTTTTATCACATTTAGTCCTTAAAACAGATAAAGTAATTATTGTAGGTGATTTTAATATTCATGTGGACGTTGATAATGAGCCTTACTACTGCGTTTATCTCATTATTAGATTCGATTGGTTTCTGTCAGAGTGTACATGAAGCCACTCACTGTTTTAACCACACCCTCGACCTTGTTCTGGTATATGGCATTGAAACTGAACATTTAATAGTCTTTCCACAGAATCCTTCTTTATCGGACCATTATTTAATAACTTTTGAGCTCCTATTACTGGACTACACGCCATTAGGCAAACATTCTTACTCTAGATGTCTATCTGATAGTGCTGTAGCTAAATTTAAGGAAGTGATTCCATCTGCATTTAATTCAATGCTAAGTCTCAATATAACAGAGGACTCCGAAGCAAATCGCAGCCACTCCCAAATTGACCATCTAGTTGATAGCGCTGCAGGCTCACTGCGAACGACACTCGATTCTATCATCAAAAAGAAGATAATAAAACAAAGAAGGTTCGCTCCATGGTATAACCCCCAAACCCGCAAATTAAAGCAAATATTGCCAAAACTTGAAAGGAAATAGCGTTCCAACAACCTGGAAGAATCTCGTTTAGTCTGGCAAGATAGTCTTAAAACATATAGGAAGGCCCTCCGTAATGCCAGAGCAGCTTACTGCTCATCATTAATAGAGGAAAATAAGAACAACCCCAGGTTTCTTAAGAGCTATGACTCTGTGAGTCTGGTTCTGCTCGAGGTTTCTGTCTCTTAAAAGGAAGTTTTTCCATGCCATTGTCGCCAAGTGCTTGCTCATGGTGGGATTTGTTGGGTCTCTGTAATTAATATAAAGAGTTCGGTCTAGACCTGCTCTACAGGAAAAGTGCAATGAGATAACTTCTGTTATGAATTGGCGCTATATAAATAAAACTGAAATGAATTGAATTTAGTAGTTTGAGGCTATCAAATTATTTAGTCCTAAATATTACACACAGGATGAACATCACAAGACTGTGGAAGATAAAACACTGTTCAATAAAGCTAATTTAGAAAATGTGCAATATTAAAGCTAGGGTATGTTGGAGAAACTAGAGACAGCTAGATTTTGAAAGTATTCATCCAAAATCCAACCCCCTCCCTTCAGGCCTCCCACCAAACCCACTCCCCCTAAACACATTTTCATGCACAATGAGTGCACGGGCAGAGTGCGCATAGGTAGGCAGCTAGGTAGGGCAGCCAATGATTGGTGGTGGGTAAGATTCTTTGCCGAGAGATGACAAGACAGGACACACACACAAGTCAATCTTCCAATTAAGTTGGATTTAATATCAGCTGAGGAGCATTACAAGAAATACTCAAAGAACCAAGAAAAGCTTAACATATATATACCATTCTAGAAATTGACCTTTAACCTTAGTTCGGGCAACCCTTCTTGGTTACCTTCAAAACATATTTATCTTATTTTCCTGGACCCCAAAGACACATCTGGAAATTCTTTTTCATTGATGCCCTGCCCTTACGTCACCTCATAACATGTCATTCTTAACCCTGGAGCCGCATAATGTTCCAAACTGATGTGGTCCCAGTCCAATTGATATCTTATAGATAAACAAACTCAAAACTATAACACATGCAACTTCAACATGGATTGATATTTAACCTAACAATTGGACATGCTTATTACAGGCCTGCAACAGCCACAGATACTCGATTGTTTTCATTTTTGTGTCAGAGCATTTGATTTATTGATTGCTGTCGAGGTGTAAAGAGAATTTCAACTAATATAACAAAATACTTCTGAACTAAATTGCCTACCTTAGCTTTAAGACAACAAACACAGAATATACATTATAAATATTGATGGTTCTTTTTTCCTCACTTTGGTTCATGGATAATCCCACAAAAGAGGCAGAATAAAAAGGTTAACTATGCTGAAAGTGGTCATATATCATTATAGTAAGTATAATTAGATTGAATGATGTTCAGGATAGTTTTTTGTCTGCACAGAATAAATGTGACATATTGTGTCAGAAGAGTTTCAGTAGACTCACCTGCTGAGTTTGTCCTGCTGCCTCTAACAGAGCCGAGTCCTGAACCAGGTTCAACATAGATGCTACACAAAACATCAGTTAAACAGAAATCAATCAGGCTGTGTCTGAACTCTGATTGTGTAAATGTATGCAGTATATACTTCCTTCTAACAATCCCACAATGCAATGCTCTGCGTTTCCGCTACAGATGCAAAAAATTATCAGTTAGCGACTTTACAGCTGTCAGTGATAATAAGAGTTACTGCTCACTGTTTAGTAAACAACTGAGTGTCTGTTATACAGGGAGGAGTGAATGAATGAGTGAGTGAATTACTGAATGAGTGAATGAATTACTGAACAAATGAATGGGTGAATGAGTGAATGAATTAATGAGTGAATTAGTGAATGAATGAATGATTTTGGCCTAAAACACATCAGACGAATCTTTCAGATGAACACAGTCAGATCAGTTATTGTATAAAACTTATAAACTTGAAGCAGAAATCAGGATCTGTGACTGACCGAGTATCATCTGTGTGTTGGAGGTGTCGGTCTCTGTCTGCAGAGCTCCGATGAGAACACTGATGAGGCGGGGCTTGAGAGAGAGGAAGCTACCTGCTGTGACATCATCACCACTGAACTGCCCGTCCAATAACACCTGAACACACACACAGCGTACTGTTACTGCATCTGTGGTTACTAATGGGTGTTTTTACTTCACCTGTGAGGTCCAGGTCAAGTCTGCACAGGTGTGTGTAGGTGTTTAACAGGGTAGATAGAAGCTTACCTCTGATTGAACAGATCCAAACTGCAGAGGGAGGGGCAGCAGGGACAGCAGGACGAGGATGGAGGCTCGCCTCAAATCCACCAGACTCACAAAACTCTTAAACCTCAACAGCTCTCTGGGCGAGAGACAAAGAGAGAGAGAGAGAGAGAGAGAGAGAGAGAGAGAGAGAGAGAGAGAGAGAGATACATTTACCTGCAGCTACACCTGTCTGTACCTGTAGTTACAGACAGGTGTAGTTGGTGATTGTATGACTACGTTAGGTGTTGGTTACAGCCTTCATAAACACATTACTGCTGGATGATTCAAAATTCTGCCTCCTTTAAGGTTTCAGATATGAGACACATCCCCCCAGTGTGGGCTGGAGGTTGAGGACCAGATCCCAGTCTGGGAGGGGAGCTTGCTGGTGAAATGGTCCAGTACCCACAGGCTTCTGAGTCAAACTCAGCCTGAAGAAAAAACGTGGGGCAATGTGGACCCACCATCTGCAGGGAAAGGTATGGGGGTCTGGCTTGAGGTCAGCTGCATTGCAGGAAGTGGCGGAAGCCTGTGGACCCGTGACTGTAGAAACTCCAGTACTACAATTATTTCTAATTATGTTTAAGGGAAAACAAACAATATAGAATCTGAGATTGTTTCTTCACAGAACCAAGAGGCTGTAAAAACTCAACAGCTGTCATCAGGAAACACAGCAGTCCAGAGTCACCTGGCCCAGGTGAGACTCACTGAGCCTCATCAGAATGGATCAGGCTGTGAGGCCAACAGCAGCAGAACTGTCATTAGTAGTATAAGTTCCTATATCTGCACTATAAGTATGTTCAATTCAATTCAATTATATTTATATAGCGCCAATTCATAACAGAAGTTATCTCATTGCACTTTTCCTGTAGAGCAGGTCCAGACCGAACTCTTTATAATATTATTTACAAAGACCCAACAAATCCCACCATGAGCAAGCACTTGGCGACAGTGGCAAGGAAAAACGAGAGAGAGAGAGAGAGAGAGAGAGAGAGAGAGAGAGAGAGAGAGAGAGAGAGAGAGATAGTAACAGAGCCAACAACAACAACTGTAGTAGCAGTTGTCGAGCAGGAACACGGGGGCAGCAGGTGGCCCACAACCACAGATCCAGACTCTGCAGGAACACGGGGGCAGCAGGTGGCCCACAACCACAGATCCAGACTCTGCAGCTCCGGAGGCAGAAATACCTGCTGAAAGCGACAGAAGGAGAGAGGAGAGAAACGAGAAAGCACAGAACTACGGGAGAGAGAAGATGTCGAGTTAGTAACATGATGAACAGATGGAGAGGGAGAGGAGGAGAGAGGAAAGAGGTGCATCATGGGAAGTCTCCCGGCAGTCTAGGCCTATAGCAGCATAACTAAGGGATGGTTCAGGACTCACCTGAGCCAGCCCTAACTATAAGCTTTATCAAAGAGGAAAGTCTTAAACCCACTCTTAAATGTGGAGATGGTGTCTGCCTCCCAAACCCAAACTGGGATCTGATTCCACAGGAGAGGAGCTTGATACCTGAAGGCTCTGGCTCCCGGTCTACTTTTGGAGACTCTAGGAACCACAAGTGACCCTGCATCCTGGGAGCGCAGTGCTCTAGTCGGATAATAAGGTATTATGAGCTCTTTAAGATACGATGGTGTCTGACCATTAACAGCTTTGTAAGTGAGGAGAAGGATTTTAAATTCTTTTCTGGATTTTACAGGGAGCCAGTGCAGAGAAGCTAATATTGGAGAGATATGATCTCTTTTCCTAGTTCTTGTCAGAACACATGCTGCAGCATTCTGGATCAACTGGAGAGTCTTAAGAGACTTATTTACGCAGCCTGATAATATGGAATTGTAATAGTCCAGACTAGAAGTAACAAATGCATGGACTAGTTGTTCTGCATCATTTTGAGACAGGATGTGCCTGATTTTTGCAATGTTACGTAGGTGAAAGAAGGCAGTCCTTGAAGTTTGCTTCATGTGGGAGTTAAAGGATAAATCCTGATCAAAGATAACTCTGAGGTTCCTTACGGTGCTGCTGGAGGCCAGGGCAATGCCATCTAGAGCAACTATATCTTTAGATAATGTGTCTCGGAAGTGTTTGGGGCCAAGTACAATAACTTCAGTTTTACATCAGAAAATTGCAGGTCATCCAGGTTTTTATGTCCTTAAGACATGCTTGAAGTTTAGCTAACTGATTAGTTTCATTTGGCTTGATCGATGGATATAATTGGGTATCATCTGCATAACAATGAAAGTTTATGGAGTGTTTCCTAATAATATTGCCTAGAGGAAGCATATATAAGGTGAATAGAATCGGTCCAAGCACAGAACCTTGTGGAACTCCGTGACTAACTTTGGCGTGCACGGAGGACTCACCGTTAACATGTACAAACTGAGAACGATCTGATAGATAGATCTGATAGATAGATCTGATAGATAGGATTTAAACCAGCTTAGTGCGGCCCCTTTAATGCCAATTACATGTTCCAGTCTCTGTAATAGGATGTGATGGTCAATGGTGTCGAACGCAGCACTAAGATCTAACAAGACAAGTACAGAGACAAGTCCATTGTCTGATGCAATTAAAAGGGCATTTGTAATTTTCACCAGTGCTGTCTCTGTGCTATGAAGCACTCTAAATCCTGACTGAAAATCCTCAAATAAACTATTGTTATTTAGAAAGTCACACAACTGATTCTGAAAACTACGGAGTCCGACATTGTCTTTGCATTTGTACACACCGACTCAACATTAACTTTAGTGACGTCCGATTGGCGTAATCTGGAGTCGTTACAGCCGACGTGAATAACAATCTTACTGTATTCACGTTTATCCTTAGACAGCAGCTTTAAATAGGATTCAGTGATAGGTGGTGTCCAGCAAACGATGTGGGCTGCTCGGGAGCTGCCAGAAGACGGCTAACAGGAGCTACCTCTGGTCGGTCCGCACCGGCTACTGGGGGCTGGCTAACTACAGCAGGTAATGATTGAGTTACCATGGTACGGAAATGCGTTTCCATTTCACTAAGCCTCGCCTCCAATGCTACAAATGAACTACATTTATTACATTTACCATTATCACTAAAGGAGGCAGAGGAATAGGTAAACATTTGACACACCGAGCAGGAGAGAGAGAGGGAGAGAGAGAAGCCATTGCTAGCTGCTAAGCTAAAGAACGGTAGCTAGCAAAAATGAATAGCGTGCAAACTGTGAGATTTAGTGAGAAAATCATTAAAAGAAGGAGAGAGCTGAGTGCTTGAGCAGAACTAGTGTATGTTTAAATGTATAACACATAGTCACTATAATAAGAAATCAAACAAAATTAACTGTGATGAGCTAGAGCAGCAAATATACACTACTAGTAACACACAAACACCGGTGACCAGAAATGAGACAATGCGCTTACCGTAGCACGTCAGCAGGTAAGCACTAGTATTGCCAGTACAGGCAGTAGTAATGTTTACAGTAGTGATATTAGTATTCACAGTTATTGGATTATTGTAGTATTTGTACCTGTCGAGCAGCACATTCTCCACGGCTGAGATGAAGGAAGGGAGCAGCAGGTTGACTCCTCTCAGGTCACAGCAGAACAGACAGGTGGAATTCAGCAGGATGGAGGCCACAACAGGACAACACGCCTCCTCTGACACCTGGAGACCCTGCAGGAGAACCAGGTAGAACCTATAGGTTGGACAGAGGAGGGAGAACACAGACATTTTAAATTAAATTAGGTTTATTCTACTGAACTAAAGACAAACCAAACAAAACCAAACAGAGAGAACAACAAGCAGACTATCACCAGCTTATATAGTGTAACGGTCAGACCAGGTGAGTTGACTCCGCCCACCAGCTCATACAGGGAAAAACCAAGGAGATCAGAGGGGACTGTACCTGGACACATAGACAGACGTGTACCTGGACAGGTAAAGTGACGTGTGCCTGGAAAGGTAGACATGAACCTGGACAGGTAAAGAGATGTGTACCTGGACATGTAAAGAGACGTGTACCATGACAGGTAGAAAGACATGTACCACCTGAAAGTACAAGATTCGAATCATCAGTCCGAGACCTCTCAGTCGACTGAGGTTCTTTAAGTCGAGCAGTCCTTTTTTTTGTTTTTTGTGAGTGTGCAGTGTACTTCTGGGGACATTACGGTCCCCAGAAGAAGCTGCAGAGTGAGCGCTCTTTGCTTTCACGCTGCCCTCCGGGGTAAAATCATTCCACTACGCCAAGTCCTCCTGTCCGCTCGGTGAAGATGTCTGCAACAGGTACAGGACCTGAGCAGAGTGAGTCTGAGTGAGACGGAGGCAGCTGCCCATTACATTATCTTCTGCCTTTTGCTTAGAAGTGGTGAACTTACAGTTCACAGCAACTTAATACGATATAGTCTCTAGCTTTTATAAAAATGCACATTTCAGATCCGTTGTTAGCGTAGATAGCGCGCAAGCTTGGAGGGCTAACTTTGCTATATTATGTGAATGTTGCTGTCACCCTGAACGTCCCGCCGAACACCGTTAAAAAAAGCCTTTTTAAAGCGTTGCTTGATAGTCTATATGAAAAAAAGGATTAGTTGAATATTTGTATTGAACGGCCAAATCTGATTGGACTGACACAATTCTGAGTCAGGTACAGACCTAGTACCTGAACAGGTAGACAGACATGTATCTGGATAGGTAAAGAGATGTGTACCTGGACAGGTAGACAGACAGGATGTCCTCTGCAGTTTTCTTACAGGTAAAGATCCTGCAGAGCGTCCCGCAGGCCTCAGCTCGACCGGCCGCCAACCTCTCTGACATCACAGTGACATCACACTGACCAGCTGGAGAAGACACACAGAGAGTTTATCACGTGGATGGTCACCTGCTTCACAGGAACAGTGGATGAAGTACCTGTACTGTGTGTAGTATGTGTAGTACTGCGTGTAGTATGTGTAGTACTGTGTGCAGTGTGTATAGTGTGTGCAGTGTGTGTACTACTGTGTGTAATATGTGTAGTACTGTGTGCAGTACTGTGTGTAATATGTGTAGTACTGTATGTGTAGTACTGTGAGCAGTATGTGTAATACTGTGTAACGTGCAGTACTGTGTGCAGTGTGTGCAGTACTCTGTGTAATATGTGTAGTACTGTGAGCAGTGTGTGTAGTACTGTGAGCAGTGTGTGTAATACTGTGTAACGTGCAGTACTGTGTGCAGTGTGTATAGTATGTGCAGTGTGTGTAATACTGTGTAACGTGCAGTACTCTGTGTAATATGTGTAGTACTGTGTGTGTAGTACTGTGAGCAGTATGTGTAATACAGAGTACTGACCGGGCAGACCAGGGTCTCTGTTGATTAGAGCAGCATCAAACAGCCAGCAGCCGAACAGGTGGAGGAGGGAGTCCACGTTACACCTCAGGGGAGGGGAGGGTCGGTGGGAGGGGCACAGAGGGGGAGAGGAGGGGGGAGGATGGGAGGAAGACTTCCAGTGATGGAGGGAGGAAGATGTCTGAGAGGAGAGTAGAATGAAGTCCATGAATTTTAACATGGTTCAGACTTACAAAGACAAGGATTGTACCCGGACAGGTACACAGGATTCCACAAACAAACACTGTCGTACCGTAGGAGGTTTGCTGGTTGCCTTGGAAACATTTGCAGGTTTTAGATGTTGGTTGTGCGGAAGGGGGGAGGTGGTGGGAGGGGCACTGTGCACGCTCAGTATGTTCACTGGGGTGGGTGGGGCACTGCCAGAACGAGGTCGAGAGAGACCTGAGGAGACCAGAGAACAGGTGAACCACTCTGCTGTGGTGGCTTTGATCCACAGAAACAATCATATCAGGGTAGCGAGGCAGGTGGGCGGGGCTTACCGTAGGAAGGGAGGCGGTCTCTGAATGGGCTCCTGGTCACAGCAACACCTGGGAGGAGACAAGGTGAAAAACAAACATTCTCAATCTGAAATCCAAATGTCAGAGGCAAGACTGAAGGTTTAGTTTTGATCAGTGCGATCAATAAAATTAACTCCAATTAACGCCCCGTGAGTCCAATAGAGATCAGACCAGGTTCTGGTTCTGGTTCTGGTGTCAGAGGACTCACAGAGGCTCTGCTTTGATTAGCTTATTGATCTAATTAACCTGATCAGTTTGGGTTAATCTGGTTTACCGAGAGAAGGCAACCGGTCTCTGAAATTGATCCTTGTTGTTAGTCCTGGAGAAACACAGCAACAACAACAAAAGCAACAGCAATAAGACCAGTGTATATAAGTAATGTGTGTATACCTGTGTATATACGTAATGTGTGTATACCTGTGTATATATACGTAATGTGTGTATACCAGTGTATATATACGTAATGTGTGTATACCAGTGTATATAAGTAATGTGTGTATACCTGTGTATATATACGTAATGTGTGTATACCTGTGTATATATACGTAATGTGTGTATACCAGTGTATATAAGTAATGTGTGTATACCAGTGTATATACGTAATGTGTGTATACCTGTGTAAATACATATTGTGTGTATACCTGTGTATATATACGTAATGTGTGTATACCTGTGTAAATACATATTGTGTGTATACCTGTGTATATACGTAATGTGTGTATACCTGTGTAAATACATATTGTGTGTATACCTGTGTATATATACGTAATGTGTGTATACCTGTGTGTGGCAGCAGCTGCTCTGTCGGCTCTTTGTTGACCACAGTCACACCTGCAGAAACACAAGTTACAGTAAACAGTTACTCCTCACATCAGCTACGCATTATTTTGTTAACATATTGGTGAAAACAATAAGATTCAGACTGTTGAAATAAATCCTTCTGTTTCTCCCTTCAGCTGATGAATATTCTTAACATACTGTGAGTGAGTAAACCACAAAAC
Organism: Siniperca chuatsi; assembly: GCF_020085105.1. NCBI lineage: Eukaryota > Metazoa > Chordata > Actinopteri > Centrarchiformes > Sinipercidae > Siniperca > Siniperca chuatsi. The sequence goes on from NC_058043.1 coordinate 139,373, forward strand.
GGTTTGAATGAAGATATCACAACATAAAGGTGATTAAATGTTGACAGTGATGGGTTTTCTCTCTGGTTTCAAGTTTTTACAAGTTGATTTTCATAGATTTCATGAGTTTTCATGGGTTTCCCCTCCAAGAATCACCACCTTCTGGTGGTGGAGGGCTTTGAGCGTCCCTGTGAACCTGCGAGCTGTAGTGTCAGGGGCAGTAGCTCCTGATAGGGTCTCCCAAGGCAAATTGATCACAGCTGAGGGGCCAGACTAAGAGAGATTCATAGACCCTAGATGAATCGGCCACGATGGAGCAGCAGCACCTTGCCCGTAATAGGGAATGCACCGAACAGCAGTTTGGAGTATCCAGCCTTCTTGGGATCTCCGGGTGAGCGTACCGCCTAGGGGCTCTAGAGTTCTGCCGGGAGACTTGAACGATGGGCAACGATGAAGAAACCTGGAAGGAGGTGATTGGGAGGAATGGCCTGCCCGATCTGAACCTGAGTGGTGATTTGTTATTGGACTTCTTTGCTAGTCATGAATTGGCCATAAGAAACACCATGTTCATGCATAGGGTGATTTATAAGGGTACTTGGTACCAGAACACCTTAGGCCAAAGATTGGTGATTTACTTTGTTGTCTTATGATCAGAGCTGTCAACTGATCACCACGCACTGAAAATGTTCTCAATATAGCGTACACTTGAACCGATGTTGATTTTTTTAGGTGGGCATTCTTTAGGGCGGTGGGCGGCTGCTGACCCTGTCCGCAGCAGTATATTGCTTAGCTTCCATGCCGGTACAACTCTCTGGTTCTCCAAACTGGGGGCATGGTGATGCTATCTACTGTAGGTAATACACTGATTATGGATAAGTACCTCATACAATCCCACTTCAAAAAACCCAAACTATCCCTTTAAGCTCATTACTCTGAACAGACTGTCTGTGAGACTCAAGATAAGCTTATCAATCATTCTATCGCCTCCTCTCTTCTCTCATCTGGATTTCAACAGCGGGACAGTCAGAAGACGTTAAGAGAGATGAGTTAGGGGTCAGAGGTCAGGGGTCATTAAAGGGTCAGGTAGATGAGAGGTAGGGGTCAGAGGTCAGTGTACCCAGGAAGGCGTCGACCAGCATGCTGATTCCTCTCATGGCTCTGAAGAAGATGTTTGGCAGCTGACTGTTTCCACTTAAAGCCTCCTCCTGAGAGGACGGAGTTGAACCGGCAGCCACCGGGCGACCGAGGTCCACTGGGTTACTGGAAGAAAAAGATTTATTGATGTTTGAAGGAGATTTATTGCATTTAATGATGTGGACACTGAAGGACACTTAATGCTCAGATTCAATAGTCTGCGTTCTGTCAAAATGAACGTACATGTCAGAAAAATAATATCAGCAGTACAAACACACTTCAGACTCCGGAGATAAATCACATCAGACCTTTATCAGAGTCTGTCCATCAAAGATATGTGAGAAACAATAAACCCGGGAGACTTCCATCAGAAGTGGACTTACATTTTCCATCCAACCGCATACCTGAACTATGATTACAACAGAGCTCCGGCCATGTAAATATGCTTTTATTCTGAAAATAAGTTTAAAACAATCTGCTACTTTTACAAAACCGTAACATTTTTCATTTACATGAAAAAAATATTTATGGCCGTGAGTGCTGAAAACAGTTTAATCTCTGTTGGTGGAATTCAGATTACAAAGCATGATGACAGAATAGAGATGAAAGCACTGAAAAAGAGATGAAAGCACTGGAATATAAAGGAACTATAAGCATATAATGGATCCAAAAACATTTACATTACACATTTGGAATAATATAGTTGGAAATATAAACTTGAGAAAGAAAGAAGGATGCTGAGCAGAGTCAGACCGAAGGTTCAAACAGTGGAACAGACTCAAACATGAAAAATGTATGAACTAAAGATGAAATCTGGTCTGGAAAACCAAGATTTCTTTAGATTCGGACTATTTTAGGAAAGAGGACTGACCCTAATAAAGATATGAATGTGATAATTAAAATGATTGTGGATGTGTATCACCTCGGGAAGCTTAACACTTAACATAAAAACAAACGGTACTCAGAGCTAAAAATGAACATTTAATAGGATGTGTGTAACACGGTTCGCTGTCACTAACTCCGCTGGAGGCTGACCACCCAGTTTCCAGGTCGGAGGCTCCGTGGAAACCTGGAGGTGAACCAGACTCATGTTTTCTGGAGAAGCACTAAAATAAAGATGTCAATGCAACCAGAAAAGATACTTTGGGATATGTAATTCAAAACAACTGTGCTGTGGATGGAAGAGATGGATACCTGGCAAACATTTAACATATAGCAACAAAAACGCTCAAACAAGCAAAAGGTGTAAAGCTGAGCCTCCAGAGAAAAAAAAGAAGAAAGTTTTTCAATGGAAACACTGACAGCTGATATTTTTCATGATATTACATGAAACATGATGCTGAACAACTTAACTGATTAAATATGGAACAAGAGAATGTATAAAGTAATGTTTTATTGTATGTTTACTAATGTTGTTTCAAAAACTGAAAGCCCAATAAAACACACATACATATAAACCAGATGTATTTCCCTGTAGTGAGTGAGTGTTACCTGAGCAGGTGCAGGAACCTGAACCAGGTGTGAGGGACTCGTTGGTCGTCCATGTCTGCAGGGATCAGAGCAGCGTCTTCATCTGGGACTTTAAAGTGAGGGAAGGACGGACCGAAGGTCAGCAGCAACAACCTGAACACACAACACAAATATAAATCCTGTGATGAGATCTGATGTAGTACTGAGAGATTTACAAGAACAAGAGTCCTGCTTTCGTCACAGAGTCGGTGTGTTGGTTTACCTGGAGGTCAGGGCGGCGAGGACTCGGCTCCACTGCTCCACCACTGCAGGCTGATGTGTCCAGCTGCTCAACATCTGTCTGCCCGTCTGCCACAGAGAGCGAGACGGAAAACACCGAGAGCAAGACAGCAACCAGACCTCAAACAGCACCGCCATCGACAGGTGAGACAGCTGCTCCGATGCACCGCCTGCATAGAGAGAGACAGGTGAGAGAGACACACAGACAGACAGGTAAGGACACAAAGGGGTCATTGGCTCACCTGCAGTAGTGGGCGGAGCCAGCATGGCGTGGTTGATGCGGAGCAGGAAGTGCAGCAGAGTCTCCCAAGTGTCTCTGCTCATCACAGCGCTCTCTCTGGCCAACGACTGAACTGCACACAACACCTGCTGACAGAGAGACAGGTAGACCGGACACACCTGGTGTGACCTGGGGTAGGGGGCGAGGAAGACAAGAGTTTATTAAGTTAATTTATTTATATTTATATAAAGTTCAGATGGGACAAATACCCAACAAAGTGTTTCACAGTGCAGACTGAACACTGCACCTGTTCAGGTACCTGGTCAGGTTCCCCTCACTGCTGCTGGAGGTCGGAGAGGACCGTTTTAAATCAAAAACTTGGATGTCGATAAATTTTCTTCAGCTCAACTCAAATAAAACTGAAATCCTTGTTATTGGGCCCCAACACATCACTAAACAAACACTGCCATCTACTGGTGACCTGTCACAACACATCGAGCCTGTTGCAGGAAACCTCTGTGTTCTGTTTGATAGCAGTTAATGTTTTGAGCAACACATCACTGAGCTCGTCCAATCAGGTTTCTATCACCTCAGAAACAAAAATACGATCTATTTTAAATCTTAGTGATGCAGAAACTGCTGTACATGCTTTTATCTCCTCACTCCTCCATTACTGTAACAGCCTGTTCGCTCGTCTTAATCTAAACACTCTGACAGACTGCAGACTGTACAGGACTCAGCTGCTCGGCTGTAAACCAGGACCAGGTGCGACCACATCACACCTGGTTCAGCCTCTTTACATCGGCTCCCTGTTGGTTTCAGGACTGATTTTAAGATCTTATTGATTCCTTTTAAGGCTCTTCATGGCTCCAGACTGTATCTTAGACCTTGTAATCCCTTATGAACCCTCACGTAGTCTGAGATCTTCGGGCAGGGGTCTCCTGTCTGTTCCTGAGTCCAGGATGGAAACTAAGGGGGACAGAGCTTTGGCCATCAGGGCCCCGAGGCTCTGGATCAACCTGCCCGAAGACATCAGGCTGTCTGAGTCAGAGTCTTCTTTAAGTCTCGTCTCAAAACACATTTTTACCTGAAAGCAGATCCTGATTTTACCTGAACTGTTTATTTTATTGCTTCTCTGTGCGCTGAGAGAAACACGCGCTCCTACAAGACAGGAAGTGGTTTCACGTGTAACCGTACGCTGTCTTTGTATCGCTGACAGCGGTGTGACAACAGTCTCTGTCGTGGACTAACGGCTCTGATGTCCAGTCAATTATAATCTGCTTATTGCTTACAAGCACTCTGGGATCTGGGGGATAAAAGCCCGGTCCTACTTGTTCCCCCGGTGACGGGCTTTATAGCTGCGTCGTTACCATGGATACTGTGTAGCCTATTATTACATATGAAATATAAAATAATGCATAAAAATATGAAAATAACACAAATATGTACAACTATCAAATAAAATGTAATTTTACATTACAAGATTTTGCTATTAGACATATTAACCATTTAAAGTCCAAATCATGTATTTAATGTAACATGCAAGAGGCGTATGTGACAAATGTTAAAATGACAATTTAGTTGTTAATTTTTAGGTTACAAAGTTGTGGGTGGCGAGAGAGTGCCATTGAGCTAATTGAACGCTGGAGAACAGCAGTCATGGTTATTGAATAAAGTGAAATAACATTTCTTGAATATTCGGTGGCAGCACCCCCAGCTCAAATCATCTTCCAGCGCGAACGACGCTAACCATTTAACCATGTCATAAAACGTGTTTGCTTGAGCTTCTGAAGCAGCGTCAGAGTCTGTCTGGACTCTAGACAGCAACACAAACAGAACAAAACAATGATTAGAACCACTCAGTGACCATCTAAACCTCCTAAAGGGCCACTAGAACCCCTTCAGTGGCCACTAAAACTTCCTAAAGAATGCCTAGAACCTCCTCAATGACTGCCAGAACCTCCTAAAGGACCTCTAGAACCTCCTCAATGACTGCCAGAACCTCCTAAAGGACCTCTAGAACCTCCTCTGTGACCTCTGGAACCTCCTTTATATTATCTTAATAATGCCCAGATGAGTGCCAAAGTATTCGAGCCTCCAAACAGCTTCAGTGGACCTTGTAATAGATTGTCTGGCTAGAGGAAAGGTCGCGGGGTCATTAAAGGTCGCGGGGTCATTAAAGGTCGCGGGGTCATTAATAAAAGGTTCCTCCCCTACGGAGCAGGTCTGGGATCAGTGTTGAGATGTCTGTTAGTGGCTCAGTCCAGGTGCGACAGTCTACCTGGGGAGGAACAGGCTGTACAGGTGTCGGAGGATCTTCTGGATGTACAGGTTGGGCTCTCTGCTGATTGGTGGAGGGATGGAGTCTCTCGGGGAAACCAGGGCCATCAGCCAATCAGTGTATACATCTACACAGAGTTTGACGGTGTCTCCGTCCAATGGGAGAGTCAAACCGTAACACAACACCTCCATCGTCCACTTCACCTGAAAACACAAACACGGGGATTAAATATTTCTGAACCAATCACGGTGTCTGTAACCAGCTGCCTCGGCCCCCGCTCGGCGTCCAGTTCATTAGGAACACCTTCAGACTGACCCAGCTGATCCCTGCGGGGGCTTCTGTTGAACTGGACTGTGCTGCACAGAAGGTGTTTCTGTTATCACACATGTGAAGTCAGTGTTCAGACAGACTTTTGTCCTCATGTGAACGAAGCACGTGGTTCACAGAACAGTGCAAAAGCAAACGTTACACGAGTGTGCACACTGAAGCAGGCAGCGGCGACCGAGCCAATGATTTTTAGACTCAGCTCCATTTGTTGATCAAACACTGAACGCCGATTACATATCAACACCTGAGTGTGTGTAAGTTTCCATAGAGGGCGGGCACGCATACCTGTCTGTCCGTGTGCAGCAGGCTGCGCGTGTCGGGGTTTCCCAGGCCAGCACCCAGGGGCTTCACCACAGCGACGGCAACGTCTCTGCCCACAGAGGGCGGGAAGCCGCTGAGCACGCTCACGTGACCCTGCCCACTGGACAGTGATTGGTCCATGGCCCGCCAATCACTGCTCACCTGAGAGAGAGGCCGACAGAGTTTAGTAAGTAAAACTCTTTAATAAGTTTTACTTACTAATAAGTAACTAGTTTAATGAGTAAACAAGAGTTTTTCTGCTGTTCAAAAGGTTTCAGATTTCTCAGTAAGGTTAAAGAGCTTCAGTGCGTCTCTTCATCCAGTAGCTGTTGGTTAAATCTGAGCAGCAGAGGTGGAGAAATCCTGATCCTGATCCTGGAGCCTACATTTCCCATAACGCACCTGGACAGTGTCTTTCATCAGAGCCTCCCTCCCCACCAAGTTTGTGACACAGACTGTGTGCGAGACATCTGTAGTCTGATGACATCACTGTGACATCACTTTACACCTCATTTGACTTGATATATCTGCAGTATCTCGACAGCGTGTATTTATGTGTTTCACCGTGTCCTTCAGAATAAAGAATAAAGTTATTTTATGACAAAAACGTTTTTCTGTGTTTGTGATTTCAAACATTGAATCAGTGACAATATAAACTGTGTCACCACTCAAACGTACAGACACTTTAATGCAAGTGTGAGCTGATGTCAAGGGCTATTCATGTTTTAGAAGAGAAATATCTTGTAAATTATGGTATTTATTGTATTAGACTGCCATTAATTTGACCACTTTCATAATAATGAGTTAAACATGAGGCCTGGTCAGAAGTACTCGTTATGTACAGAAACTTCTAGTATTGTTATCTTGGATTCTGATCATTAACATGTGAGCAGCATTTTACTGTTGCAGCTGATTTTAACCAGTTTATAGTTTAACTACTTCATATTTTATAAACTCAGATTTTCTATGTAAAAAGTAACTGCAGCTGTCAGATAAATGTACTACAGTAAAAGCATAAAGCATCACTTCAGAGTAGAAATCCTCCGATTAAGATCTGCCGATGTGTTGCTTCATGTTGGAATGGAAATGTACCTTATAAAGGTTTTACGTTTTAACTTGTTGTATTTTAAATTTGTTATACTGAGTCAATGTTGCTGACAATCCTTTTTTATATAAATTATTGCTGTGTGTAAAAAGAGAGAAAAGCAGGAAGAAAGTCAGGAAAGAGTTTTCGTTTTACGCTTTTCAAAAATATATGATGAAAGAGGCGGCCATGTTTGTTGGAAAAAAGAAATACTGAAATAAAGAACTTTAAACTGCATTATGGATCAGTACTGCACCTCTGACTGGTCAGAGATCAGACAACAACCAGAACCAGAACCAGAACCATTATTACCAGCAACAGACTGATTCAGGGAAAAGCTCAGACACCATTAAACCCAAACCCAGTCCTGCTCAGACACCATTAGACCCAAACCCAGTCCTGCTCAGACACCATTAAACCCAGTCCTGCTCAGACACCATTAGACCCAAACCCAGTCCTGCTCAGACACCATTAGACCCAGTCCTGCTCAGACACCATTAGACCCAAACCCAGTCCTGCTCAGACACCATTAAACCCAAACCCAGTCCTGCTCAGAAACCATTAAACCCAAACCCAGTCCTGCTCAGACACCATTAGACCCAAACCCAGTCCTGCTCAGACACCATTAAACCCAGTCCTGCTCAGACACCATTAGACCCAAACCCAGTCCTGCTCAGACACCATTAAACCAAGTCCTGCTCAGACACCATTAGACCCAAACCCAGTCCTGCTCAGACACCATTAGACCCAAACCCAGTCCTGCTCAGACACCATTAAACCCAAACCCAGTCCTGCTCAGAAACCATTAAACCCAAACCCAGTCCTGCTCAGACACCATTAGACCCAAACCCAGTCCTGCTCAGACACCATTAAACCCAGTCCTGCTCAGACACCATTAGACCCAAACCCAGTCCTGCTCAGACACCATTAAACCCAGTCCTGCTCAGACACCATTAGACCCAAACCCAGTCCTGCTCAGACACCATTAAACCCAGTCCTGCTCAGACACCATTAGACCCAAACCCAGTCCTGCTCAGACACCATTAAACCCAGTCCTGCTCAGACACCATTAGACCCAAACCCAGTCCTGCTCAGACACCATTAAACCCAGTCCTGCTCAGACACCATTAGACCCAAACCCAGTCCTGCTCAGACACCATTAGACCCAAACCCAGTCCTGCTCAGACACCATTAAACCCAGTCCTGCTCAGAAACCATTAAACCCAAACCCAGTCCTGCTCAGACACCATTAAACCCAGTCCTGCTCAGACACCATTAGACCCAAACCCAGTCCTGCTCAGACACCATTAAACCCAGTCCTGCTCAGACACCATTAGACCCAAACCCAGTCCTGCTCAGACACCATTAAACCCAGTCCTGCTCAGACACCATTAAACCCAAACCCAGTCCTGCTCAGAAACCATTAAACCCAAACCCAGTCCTGCTCAGAAACCATTAAACCCAAACCCAGTCCTGCTCAGACACCATTAGACCCAAACCCAGTCCTGCTCAGACACCATTAAACCCAGTCCTGCTCAGACACCATTAGACCCAAACCCAGTCCTGCTCAGACACCATTAAACCCAAACCCAGTCCTGCTCAGAAACCATTAAACCCAAACCCAGTCCTGCTCAGACACCATTAAACCCAGTCCTGCTCAGACACCATTAGACCCAAACCCAGTCCTGCTCAGACACCATTAAACCCAAACCCAGTCCTGCTCAGAAACCATTAAACCCAAACCCAGTCCTGCTCAGACACCATTAGACCCAAACCCAGTCCTGCTCAGACACCATTAAACCCAGTCCTGCTCAGACACCATTAAACCCAAACCCAGTCCTGCTCAGACACCATTAAACCCAGTCCTGCTGTGACTAAAAAATGGTTTCAACTGACAGTGAACTCAGTTCATGTTTTAAATGTGTCTCTAATGTCTGTCAAACCAATTTAATGTCACAAAATGAAGTGTCGTACCTGCACAGGTGAGTCCAGGTGAGCGAGCTGCAGGTGAGCCGTCTGTTCGCTCTCTGATACACACAGGTGAGCTAACACCTGCTAATACACAGAGCTATCATGCTAACAGACACAAACAGGGAACACAGTCAGGTCACTCTGAAAGTCAAAACTCTGAACTTGAACTCACCTCCTGCTGCCGCCTTCATGGTCAGCTGGGAAACTTCACTCTTCTCTCAGCACCAGTTCAACTATGACCCTCCTGTCCCTGAGCTGTGACTGCCAGGCTCAGACTCCATGTTGATTTGATGTGTACATTAACACAGTTTGAGTTTACAGTCAATACACAGACTGAACCACCTTAACATGTACGACAAACATGAGTCCATTTATTTACTGTGATGTACTCTGTGTACTGCTGACTGTAAGTAAAGTATATTTAGCATAGCACCTTTCACAGAGCAAGGTCACAAAGTGCTTCACAACAGTAAAATTATTAAAAATACGACCATAAACAGTGAAGGAAACAATAAAACATAAGCAGCAACAGACCTTAAAAAGAGACAAAGGCCGTTTGAACAGAAGAGTCTTCGGCTGCTTTTTAACGGTGTCAACAGAGACCGCAGCGTTCGTCACCTTTTGTTGTCAGTCGAGCGCGAGGGACGACCAGTAAGCCCTGCTCAGAAGACCCGAGTGACCTGCTGGTGATATAAAGGTGGAGCAGGCCACAGATGTCCTCAGGTGCCTGACCATGCAGGGCTCCTTATGTGAAAACAAGAACCTGAAAACGAATCCTGAACCTGATGGGAAGCCAGTGTAAAGAAGGTAAGATGGGTGTGATGCGAGTCGACCTGCTGGACCTGGTCAACAGTCCTGCAGCAGCGTTCTGGTCTCGTCCAGAGACGACTTGAAAAGGGAATTACAGTAGTCTAGCCGGGATGATATAAAAGCGTGAGTGATCATCTCTAGCTCAGGCTGTGATACGACAGCTCTGAGTTTAGCAATATTTCTTAAATGGAAAAACACGTGCGGGTCAATGATTTGATGTGTTTGTCAAAGTACATGATCAAATACAACAGAGATTTCTCAGATTAGACTGTGCAGCTGGAGAAAGGGACCCAATACACTGGAACCTTGGAAGCTAAGCTAAGCTAAGCTATCTGAAGCAACAATAAGGACCTCGGTCTGAGCTGCGTTGAGCTGTAAAACAGCCATCCAGTCCTTAATGACAGTCAGACAATTATGCAAAACGGTCAGTTCGTCAGTCTCATCGGGCTTAGAAGAGACGTACAGCTGGATATCATCAGCGTAACGGTGATACACCTTTAAATGTGCTAATGATGTGACCTAAGAGAAGCATATACAGAGAAAACAATACAGGGCCCAACACAGGACCCTGAGGCACGAAAATATCTGAAGAATAACATGGCTTGCTGTGCAGGTAAATTGCAACCTTTAAAATTGATGTTTTCATGAATGTAAGATATGATTTTAATTAGTTAAACTGTTGCTTGTGTAGTGGAACATTTTTGTTATATAAACGTGGATCAGACTAAATATACTTTAGAGTAAAAGCACATTCTTAATCGCTGTCATTCATCAGTTTCCTATGTTAACTGGAAATATAGTGGTGATCTAAACTTTTAACAATAGTTAATAGTTATAAATGAAAATAATAAGATGGTATTAGGTTAACATTTTGCATAGATCTCAGCAGAAAGTAAAACAATGAGAAGATAATGTTATGTGCTGGTTTTGTTTGGACATTTAAGACAAACGTGGAACATTCACCGAGAAACTCATGAAAACAATTATCTGCACACTGAAGAGCTGTGAATCGCCGAGGAGGCGTCATTCATTTGCGATGTGAGGAGGTCTTGTGGGTACTGCACCGGTACTGAGGCCAGTACTGCATACATACTGTCCCACATGGCTGATCGACCTATTTGATCAGCTGACTGTGTCTGTTTGCCTCACTATATGAGCCTCACAGTACCGGTGTAGTTGCCTGAGGAAGACCTTCCAGAGTTTGAAACGTTGCAGATAAATGATGCCTCCTAGCGTCATAACGTCTCAGCGTGCAGGTAAGTCCGATTAAAATGCGAAATCTAACATTTTCAGGCAGCAGTAAAGACAAAAGAGTGCAAATATAAATACAATTTATTCAAATGTGAACCATGTTTTTTTTTTTAAATAAAAGGACATAAAACACAAAATGTGGATAATATTTAAAACTATAAATATAAAAGTAAACATTTATTAAAGTCAGATCAACAGACCGGGCCTGTGCAAGAGGTAACCCAGGACTGTCACGTCTAACCCGAAGGTGCTCAATCACAACAACATTTAAGCTACGAACAAACGCAGACAGATTTCCTGGCCTTGTCGAGCTTCACCGGATCGGCACCAGCCTTCCACCGGCACCTTTCGGGCCGCGGACAGAAACATGATCTTCATGGTGCTGGAGGTGAAGCTGGCGCAGCTCCTCCATCATGTTGACCAGCTTGACGCTGCTGACCTCCCCGTGTCGTTGCCGCCACAGTGGATGATGAGGACGTCCGGTGCTGCTCTTCCTCGCAGGGACTGGGACAAGAAGGCGAGAAGGCCTTTCCACCACAGTCCACCTGAGCCAAACCTGCAGACACGGACGTCCTGCACGCTGAGGAAGCTCCCCAACGTCTCTGCAGATCTCACCACTGAGCCACGCTGCGATTGTGGGAGGAGAATAAGTTAGGGTAGTAAATGCTTCAGGTAATGAAAATATAAAGTTAACTATAAAGGGTGGCTCAGTTTCTCATGTTTACAATATTATTATGTCACATCTGTAGGAGAAAATGGAACAAGGAGCAACACTTCAAACTATCGATATTAACATTGTTGTTGTCCTTTGAAGACAGACGTAAAATCAGCCGAGACCGGTACTTACAGTTCACGCTGTGTGTAGCAGGCGTGTGGAGGCTTCGCAGGCGGCCATGAGCTCAACAAGGACTGAAAGAAATATCAAATATAAAAGTGCCTTTCTCTCGCACAGCGCTGTCAGTAGCTGTACACAAATCGGAACAGCGATGTGGGGAATTACAATCTATCTGTCGCCGTTATGCACCGACGCAGCCGCACTGAGAATCGAACTGCAGGCTTTCGAATTTCTTGTTTGGTATAATTCCTTAATAGGCTAAAAAATAAAAAAAGAAGCATAAATTATGACTATGCCATCACATGTAGGTAACGTTAGCTTAGCTTATTAACGTTAAAGTGACCTCATGATCAAGTGACATCCAAACAAATGACTCGCAACTGAAGTTATGTGAAAAGAGAAATTCAGGTTAATTGATTTGCTTCAGATTGTTCGTTAGACGTTAAGTTAACATTACAATAATTCACGATAACGCTGGACAAAATCTAGTGTTGCAAATTACCAAAATTATATATTCAAAAAACAGTAGTATAATCTCACTACGGTTTGTTGTATAAACTAAGACGACTGGGAACCAACCAGGACTGCCAGCTGCAGGGTTAGCCGGCTAGCAACGCAGAGTAGCATATAGCTTAGCTTCTTAGCCTTTGCTAGCTTGGTAACTTCGAGCTAGGTGGGCGTGTTTCAGCAACCAGGCACCTCAGCTCCACCCACGCTCCGCCTCTTTGCCGTGTTTGGTTATCCGGGAGTTGAGCCTTTAGAGGCAACGACAGGATCCAAAAAAATACAAGAAAATCAGTGAATTCAGATATAAGAGCTATTAACGGGACGGGGCTCAGAACACTCAAAGGGCCAGAGCCGCCGCCATTTCCTGCAGAGGCTGAGGGCCTTCAAGGATTTCTGATTAGAACCAGGGGGTCTGACAATTAAAATGATTGATGAACTTTGGTCATCTGTAGTTCAAACGAGGAGAAAGCGAGGTCAGTTTGTTATTGTGCCGTTCAGGAAACTCAAACACACGTCGTTCGTTTTTCCATCAGTCAGTCCGAGCGGCGGTCAGCAGTGACGGTCCGAGGAGCTCAGGGTTTGGACAAAGAGAGACATCTGAAGACGTGATGACGTTTCTTTCCCCACCGTTTCCTGAAGATTTGATTAACTAAACGATTAATCAAGACAAGAAGCGGCAGATTGATCCGTAATGTAAATAATCGTTAGCTGGAGTTGATGCTTCCAGTTGAAATGAAAACAGTCGAGTTAAAGATCAAACTTTATTTTCTGGTTTTCCCTTTCAAATCAACAAAAACACCAAAAGAAGCTTCACAATCAAGACATTCAATCAACTGAGGGCAGTGATTCGTTTCCATGACAACCACGCGTTGCCACAGTGACCAGTAGAGCGAGACGTTTTATTTCCTGCAGCAACAATCTGGTTGCCAGGCAACACAGCAGAGCTGATTGGCTGGCAGTGACAAAAAAATTAAAATAAAAAATCTGATCAGAGGAAAAATATGGCAGCCTGAAGGTGACCCGCAGAGGTCAGGGGTCAGAGGTCAGGGGTCAGTAGGGTTGTCTGTTGATGAATCTGGAGAACATGGCGAAGGCAGCGGCCGGTTTGTCTGATGGAACCATGTGACCAGAACCCTGCAGGAGGACAGAGGTCAAAGGTCAGCAGCAGAGTTTCAAGAATAAAAAGCATCAGCAACACGTGCAGACGTGCTTTCCTCCGCCCGCATCTCTGCTGGGACGGACTTCGGCGCGAGCAGGTACAAACTGAGAAAGGCCTACGGTGTTCACCTTGACAGTGAGGAAGGCGATGTGGTCGAACTCTTTCACGAAGCCTCCGACCTGCTGACCGTCTTCATCATTGTAGAGCCAAGGACGCCTCTGAACCTCCACCTGAGACACACCTGAGAGGTTAACACACCTGAGACACACCTGAGAGGTTAACACACCTGAGAGGTTAACACACCTGAGAGATTAACACACCTGAGACACACCTGAGAGATTAACACACCTGAGAGGTTAACACACCTGAGAGGTTAACACACCTGAGACACACCTGAGAGATTAACACACCTGAGAGGTTAACACACCTGAGACACACCTGAGAGGTTAACACACCTGAGAGATTAACACACCTGAGAGGTTAACACACCTGAGAGGTTAACACACCTGAGAGGTTAACACACCTGAGAGGTTAACACACCTGAGAGGTTAACACACCTGAGACACACCTGAGAGATTAACACACCTGAGAGGTTAACACACCTGAGACACACCTGAGAGGTTAACACACCTGAGAGGTTAACACACCTGAGAGATTAACACACCTGAGACACACCTGAGAGATTAACACACCTGAGACACACCTGAGAGATTAACACACCTGAGAGGTTAACACACCTGAGAGGTTAACACACCTGAGACACACCTGAGAGATTAACACACCTGAGAGATTAACACACCTGAGAGATTAACACACCTGAGAGATTAACACACCTGAGACACACCTGAGATTAACACACCTGAGAGGTTAACACACCTGAGACACATCTCAGAGGTTAACACACCTGAGAGATTAACACACCTGAGACACACCTGAGAGATTAACACACCTGAGACACACCTGAGAGATTAACACACCTGAGACACACCTGAGAGATTAACACACCTGAGAGGTTAACACACCTGAGAGATTAACACACCTGAGAGGTTAACACACCTGAGACACACCTGAGAGATTAACACACCTGAGACACACCTGAGAGATTAACACACCTGAGAGATTAACACACCTGAGAGATTAACACACCTGAGAGGTTAACACACCTGAGAGGTTAACACACCTGAGAGGTTAACACACCTGGAGACCACCTGACGTCACTGATCAGAGCTGATCGTGAGGATCACACTGCAGCATTTCTATTCGAGTTTGTGAACGTGAAACATTATTTGGTCGCAGCGACCGTCTTCACACACCTGGATTATAAACTAACCCGGTCCTGAACCCGGTCTTGAACCCGGTCTCTGCTGTCCTTCACTGTGTTTGGCTGCTGAACTTCACCTGCATGTTGCTGGCTTTGATGTTTAAGACAGAAGCCTCCAACATGAAAACAGACTCTGCAGATGTTTTCTGTGATCACAGCTGGATCCGCTTACTGATTATTGATTAATTAGTTTGATATTAAGTTACCTGCTGGTGCAGAGACTCCACGAACCACTCATCCCCCATGAAGTTACAGGCCATGTCCACGTCCCCGTTGTACACCAGGACCCGGTACTTCTGCACAGAAAGCAACACTTTCAACAAGGACACGCCCCACACACCTGGATAAACAACAAGCCACGCCCACCTGTACACAGCAGTCAGAGACATCAGAGGCAATAATCAGGACTCATTTCTGATTTCGTACAAGATTATATAATATTAATATAATTTAATTATTTTGAATATTTGTTGGCTCTGATCTCTTTCAGAGCCTGTGATGCTTTTAATGATTTTGCTGTTAAACTACTGTCGGTGAAACAAAGCACTTCCTGTAGATGTTTCACATTAAAAGCCTTTCGGTGGCACAAATGGCATAATCCCTCCTGTTCCTGCTAAGATTTGTATTTTGTAGGTTTGTAATCTTTTGTATTTATTGTCATTTATGTTTGTCTTGTACATTTCTGTATCAACTAGGAGTA